>NC_092096.1:48760011-49060011 GCF_045679555.1 Salvelinus alpinus | reverse complement strand
TTTGTTGTTGTTATTTCTTTCTTTGTTTCCAGGGTGATCAAGGTTTACCTGGTCCAGCTGGTGATCCTGGTTATCCTGGTCCCCCTGTGAGTATCACTCACTATCCATCATACGATACTGTATATCTCACAGGAGGTTGGTAGCACCTTAATTGGGGAGGACGGGCTCGTGGTAATGACTGGAGCAGAATCAGTGGAATGCAATCAAATACGTCAAACATATAGTTTCCATGTATTTGATGCCATTCCATTCGCTCCGTTCCAGACGTTATTATGAGCCGTCCTCCCCTCAGCAGCCTCCACTGGTATATCTATGTTTTCACACACCATCGATAATACTATATACAGCGCATATCATAAGTAATCGTCCCCTTTGGATTTCTTCACATTTCTATTGTGTTACAAAGTGGTATTAAAATGGATTGTAATTTGTTTAAATGAGGGGGAAAAAACATTCATACAGTATATCTTGATTAGATAAGTATTCACCCTCCTCTTTAGTGCCTTGTTGTAAAAAGGATGTATGTTTTGGAATATTTGGATTCTGTACAGGCTTAGTCTTTTTCACTCTATCATTTAGGTTAGTATTGTGGAGTAACTACAATGCTGTTGATCCATCCTCAGTTATCTACTATCACAGCCTTTAAACTCTGTATTTTTTAAAGACACCATTGGCCTCATGGTGAAATCCTTGTGCGGTTTCCTTCCTCTCCGGCAACTGAGTTAGGAATGACGCCTTTATCTTTGTAGTGACTGGGTGCTATTGATACACCATTTAAAGCCAAATTAACCTCTCTGGAGTACGTGGGATGCAATCGTCCCACCTGGCCAATAGCCAAGGAAAATACAGAGCGCCATATTCAAATAAAATTATATAAAAATCAAACTTTCATTAAATCACACATGTAAGATACCAAATTAAAGCTACACTCGTTGTGAATCCAGCCAACATGTCAGATTTCAAAAACGCTTTTCAGCAAAAGCATAAGATACTATTATCTGATGATTCTGTGGATGAGTAGCAGGCAGTTGAATTTGGGCATGCTATTTATCCAAAAGTGAAAATGCTGCCCCCTTCCCGAAATAAGTTAATAACTGAACCATGCTCAAATGAATATTCAGTGTCTGCTTTTTTTTGACCAATCGGTGCCCTTCTTTGTGAGGCATTGGAAAAGCCCCTTTGTAGTTGAATCTGTTCTTGAAATACACTACTCGGCTGAGGGACCTTACAGATCATTGCTGTGTGGGGTACAGAGATGGGGTAGTCATTCAAAAGTCCATGCAACTTATTATATGATTTGTTAAGCAAATTCTGACTCCTCAAGTTATTTAGGATTGGCATAAAAAAGGGGGTGAATACTTATATAACCAAGACATTTTATTTTGTATTTCTTTCTAGAATTTCCTTTTCACTTTGATATTATGAGGTATTTTGTGTAGATCAGTGTACATTTTTATAAACTATCATACTATATACACTACATGGCAAAAGTATGTGGACACCCCTTAAAATGAGTAGATTTGGCTATTTCAGCCACACCCGTTCTTGATAGGTGTATAAAATTGAGCAGACAGCCATGCAATCTCCATAAATAAACATTGGCAGTAGAATGGCCCGTACTGAAGAGCTAAGTGACTTTCAAAGTGGCACCGTCATAGGATGCCACCTTTCCAACAAGTCAGTTCGTCAAATTTCTGCCCCGCTAGAGCTGCCCCGTTCAACTGTAAGTGCTGTTAATGTGAAGTGGAAACGTCTAGCAGCAACAACGGCTCAGACGTGAAGTGGTAGGCCACACAAGCTCCCAGAACCATCGAGTGCGGAAGCGTGTTACACGTAAAAATCGTCTGTCCTCGGTTGCAACACTCACTACCGAGTTCCAAACTGCCTCTGGAAGCAAAGTCAAGCACAAGAACTGTTTGAGGGGAGCTTCATGAATGGGTTTCCATGACCGTGCAGCCGCACACAAGCCTAAGATCACCATGCGCAATGCCAAGTGCCCGCTGGAGTGGTGTAAAGCTCGCCGCCGTTGGACTCGGGAGCAGTGGAAACGCGTTCTCTGGAGTGATGAATCACGCTTCACCATCTGGAGTCTGACGGACGAATCTGGGTTTGGTGGATCCTAGGAGAACGCTACCAGTCCGAATGCATAGTGCCAACTGTAATGTTTGGTGGAGGAGGACTAATGGTCTGGGGCTGTTTTTCATGGTTCGGGCTAAGCCCCTTAGTTCCAGTAAAGGGAAATCTTAACGCTACAGCATACAATGACATTCCAGGCGATTCTCTGCTTCCAACTTTGTGGCCCTTACCTGTTTCAGCCTGACAATGCCCCCGTTCACAAAGCGAGGTCAATACAGAAAATGGTTTGTCGAGATCGGTGTGTGTTGAAGAACTTGACTGGCCTCCACAGAGCCCTGACCTCAACCCCGTCGAACACCTTTGGGAGGAATTGGAACGCAGACTGCGAGCCAGGCCCAATCGCCCAACATCAGTGCCCGACCTCACTAATGCTCTTCTGGCTGAATGGAAGCAAGACCGACTCCATATTAATGCCCATGATTTTGGAACGAAGATGTTCGACGAGCAGCTGTCCACATACCTTTGGCCATGTAGTGTATCTACGTTGCCTATACACCTGCAAAATACTGTATATTTTTGACACGTTAAACGATGTTCTCTGCTCAGTGAGCTAGGCATCTGAATAATGCAAGACACTATAATAACAAATTAATCAAATCAATCAGTCTATAGTAGTGTGTGTGTATGATAACGGTCTGATGTTGGGTTTGTAGGGTGTATCTGGAGGTTCGAAGGGAGAGAAAGGAGAGCCTGGAGAAGCAGGCAAGCGCGGCAAACCGGGGAAAGATGGCGACCCAGGTCCTGCTGGATTCCCTGTGAGTTCGACCCGCAGAGCTACAATGATTCTATACATTCTATTTCTATGGTTCTTATAGCCAGCTGTCTGTCTGTCTGTCTGCCTCTTTCCCTCTCAGATTCAGATAGTTTTTTTTTGTTGCATGACTGACAAGGCCACTATTGCTAGATTGCATTTGTATTACTGTTACAGTGTTGTTTGGGTTGTTAGTTGGATTCGTTCTGAAATGTATTTATTTATTTGTATTATTTGTGTACATTTTACTGCACTGTTAAGAGCTAGTAACACAAGCATTTCGTTGCACCCGTTATAACATCTGCTAAACTGTGTACGCGACCAATACACTTTGATTTGATTTGATAAAGAGAAGTGAGCTAATGACATTCTGAGATAATGACTCTCTCGTTCTCTTTCTTTCTCTCTCTCTTTCTTTCTTTCTTTCTCTATCTTTCTTTCTCTCTCTCTCTTTCTCCCTGTCTCTACCTCCCTACCTCGCTCTCTATCGTACTCTCCCTCTCTATCGCTCTCTCCCTGTCTCTCTCTCCCTGTCTCTCTCTCTCTCTCTCTATTCAATTCAACGGGCTCTATTGGCAAGGAAAACAAATCGACAGATACAAATAGATAATAAAGAAAAGTGAAATAAACAATCAGAAATGAACAGTAAGCACTCACAAAAGTTTCAAAGGAATAGAGACATTTCAAATGTCATTATCTCTCTCTCTCTCTCTCTATCTTTCTCTCTCACTCAGGGTAGTAAAGGAGACTCAGGCGGCCCAGGTCTGCCAGGTCGGGATGGTGACAGGGTGAGTTTGGCCTCTGATGCTATTTTACACCATACAATAAACTAGATCTACAAATACATGAACTGTTGGGGGCGCCAGTAGCCTGGCGGGTAGGAGCATTGGGCCAGTAACCCGAAAGGTTGCTGGATCGAATCCCAGAGTCGACAAGGTAAAAATGTGTCATTTTGCCTCAGAGCAAAGTAATTAACCCCCAACAACAACTGCTCACCGGGCACCGATGACGTGGATGTCAGTTAAAGGCAGCCACCCCGAAACCTCTTCTGATTCAGCGAGGTTGGGTTAAATGTGTAAGATACATTTCAGTTTAATGCGTTCAGTTGTACAACTGACTAGGTATTCCCCTTTCCCTTCCACGTGTCCTTCGCCATCTCTTCTCTCACTTATCCCATCCATCTCTCTCGCTCTCTATCTGTTTTTCTTTCAGGGGGACAAAGGTGACCGTGGATACCCTGGACCTCCGGGCGTGGTGAGAAATCAAACTCATTCAATTGTATTACAAGCATCGTTTTCTTATTACATTCTTTGTGGGCAAATGGTGGCCTCCCGTAGTTTTAGACATTGTCCACTAGATGGCAATGTAACCCTGCCATTGGCAATGTAACCTACTCTAGCCCCTGCATCCTGTAATATTCCACTATAACCACAAGATTGCAATAGTAACCTTTCTATCCCATTACTCTACCAGGTGATTAATGGTCAGACAGGAGCACGTGTGGGGCCAAAAGGAGAGCCTGGTTTCCCCGGGTCATCAGGAAGGAAAGGAGACAGAGGACAACCTGGTACGTAACTCTACCCAACAGGAGATAGGACTTGATTTGTATTGGACACATGCTGTAAAGAGTGCAATCGGGGCCTGGGTCATTCCACGAAATGAGGACCTTTTGCATTCCTTTGATACTTTAAGTAGAAATTGTGCACCAATATTGCATTTCAAAAGTGTGTTATATTAAATTAAGTGCCCTTTAATATAGACCACATGAGAATTCCATACATCAGATTTGTATTATGAATAATGGTTTGCTAATGTGCCCAAATTCCGCATTTTGACATGTTCCACCATCAACACTGTGTTACTTCTAGGAAGATTTAAACCCACCTAAACCCACCATCATTGTAAAGCCCTAGTTATATTGTTGCTTTGACAAATTAATTTCCGAAGATGATAATTTATTTTGTGTGATTAGTGATTCATTTCCATCTGTCCCTCATTTAAAGGTGAATATTCCTTTAAAAAAAATTTATATATATATATTTATAATACTTTGAACATCTAGTAGTCAAACCATAGAGTAAAAGCAGGTGAGCAGGTTCTATTCTTTTTGGCTATTTTCTGGTGACCCCGGTTTTGTGGAAAACTGAGCGGGTCGAGCATAACACACCATCCCTGTTACCCATAAGTAAAAAGGCTAGAAATGTTTTAACAATGTCATTTTATTTGTGAAGCTTGCATTCAATTACCAATTCCTGTTGCACACAACAGGGATTTAGTGCTGATTTAGGATGATTTAACCCTGTTACAGTCAAACCTCTTACTTTATTTGACACTTAATAAGCTACACTTCTCGTTTAACGAACCCGCCTATATTCATAAAGCGACTCAGAGCTGATCCAGTATTAGTTTTAGATGTTTAGATCATAAGGAATACGATTATATGAACACGGAGGACCTAGTCCTAGGCTTGGTGAATACAGAGCATAACCCAGTTTTCATGGTGACCTTTCCCCTTTGACCCTGTCCTCCCCAGGTCTCTCAGGTCCTCCAGGCCAACCAGGAACCCCAGGTAATGGAGGTGTAGGCCAACCCGGTTCCCCAGGCTTCCCAGGAGAGAGGGGCCAGAAGGGAGACGAGGGCCAGCCAGGCATCTCCCGCCCTGGGCCCCCAGGACGAAATGGGTCCCCTGGGCTTCAGGGACCACCAGGCCCTCCCGGGGTCGCAGGGGTCTCCACAGGGGGCGGTAACTGTTTAGGAGGGGCCCCCGGTTTACCAGGACAACAAGGAGACAGAGGGTTTCAAGGAGAGTCCGGACAGAAAGGTGGGTCGGAGAGAGAGAAAGAGAGAGAGTATGTTTTTTTTTTTTGTGTGTGTTCGCTGTTGTATACTTCCAGAGTATTGTCATGAGAGAGAGGTGTTATGTACAGTATTGTGTTACGGGAGTGGGGCTAATAATGAACAAACAAATGTATCATTGAAGTGATCCCAACTGGCTTCTATGTCTGTCTTTCCCCTTACCTACCTACTTACTTACTTTACTGTCTCTCTCAGGTGACAAGGGAGAAACCTGTGTAAACTGTTTCTCACGTGGGAATTCCATCACCGGGGCACCAGGCCCTCCCGGACCTCCTGGGTTCCCAGGTAAGACTGCACCCCTCTCACCTGGTCACCTGTCTCTCTACCTGTTTTTTTTATATCCTCACCTAGTACGGAAAAAGACCGAGTGGAGAGGCGAAAAACACACACCTGATTTCGCAATGTGCAGGCCACCGTTAACACAATACTGTACACAACACCTCTCTCTCATCATTCTCTCCTTTTACCTCTCTCTCCACCCTCTCTCCTCTCTCCTCCCTCTCTCAGGTGGACCAGGAGGACCAGGGGCTAAAGGTGACAGAGGATATCCAGGTGGCCCAGGGCCCTCAGGTTCTTCTGTAAGTACTTCCTGTTTGTCACTTCCTGGTTTGAAACTGGTTTGAAGCTGGGTCTACACAACTTTATAGTAACCTACAGACTGACTTACTTGGAGCCGGTTTCCCAGACGCCGATTGAGCCTAGTTCTGGACTATTAAACAATAATCTCCATTGAAAATGCTTTTTAATCCAGGATTAGGTTTAATTTGTAGAGTAGTCTAGAGTAGCCTTGATAGAGTAACTAAATGACCCCTCCATCCTTCCATCTCTCTCTCCTCCACCCCTCTCTCCCCCAGGGTTTGCCTGGTCCCCAGGGTGCACCTGGTTTCCCAGGAGAGAAGGGTGACCCAGGTGAGGCTATTGCTGTGGATGGGGGGAGGGGCGACAAGGGAGACACAGGGTTCCCTGGACCCTCTGGCCTGCCTGGTCTGGACGGAGGACCTGGTCGCAATGGAGTTCCTGGAGCTCCTGGACCCAAAGGAACATCTGTGAGTAGCAAAGTGTCCACCTCTCTCCTTCCCTCCATTTATCTATTAATATATTTATTCATCCGTCCCATCCACACCCTCATCCATCCAACCTTATCTTCTTTCTGTCTGTCCCTCCTGCTCTCATCCCTCCCTCCCTCCCTTCATCCACCCATCTATCTATCCATCCCACCTGATCCCTTCATGTCTCCTTCCATCCCTCTATTCATCCCTCCCTTCATCCATCCATCCCATCCAACTGTTCCTCTCTCCCTCCATCCATCCATCCATCCCTTCACCTTACCTCTTTCCCTATCTCCATCTATCCATCCATCCATTTCTCCCACTACATAGCATTCTATATTAACCCCTTTACACTCCTCTGCAGGGTTCTCTGTTAGTGAAGGGTGAGCGAGGCCCTCCAGGTGAGCCCGGTCTGCAGGGTATACCAGGTGACAGGGGTGTCCCCGGATCCCCAGGCTTCGGCCCTCAGGGGCCATCTGGAGAGAAGGGTGTTCAGGGCGTCTCAGGGAGAACGGGAACACCTGGAGCACCAGGTAAGATATGTTGGCTGATATACTTGAAAACCAGGGATGTACACTCTTATAAAAAACATTTGCTTTCTAGAACCTAAAAGGGTTCTATAGAGAACCTTTTGAAGAACCCTTTATGGTTCACAGTAGAAGCCTTTCGGCTCCAGGTGGAACCCTTTTGGATTCCATCTTGAACCCTTTCCACAGAGGGTTCTACATGGAACCTAAAAGGGTTCTTCTATGGGGACAGCCGAATAACCTTTTTGGAACCCTTTTTTTCTAAAAATGTAGTAACTGAAATGTTGATAAAAGTGAGATACATCGACACACCTGGGGTCCTGGGACGTTGTGTTATTTCATTGGTATCATACTTTTACCATTAGCTTTACCTGCTGCTCTTCTATGACAACAACTCTCTTGTACCCTTATTCCCTAACCTTTGACCCTTGGCCTTTGACCCCTGACCTATAGGCACTAAAGGTGAGCCGGGCCAAACGATAGCAGAGAAGGGACTCCCAGGACCCAGGGGACAGGATGGAGACCCCGGTCTTCCTGGAAACCCAGGTAAATAACATGTCATCTTTACCTGCACAGGTTCACACTCACCTGGATAGGCATAAGCTTTCATCCAGAATGATGATGACGGACGTAAGGTAACAGACAGCACAGATGTTTTTTTTTATTTTTTATGTAATTCTATGAAGTATACGCTAGTGAGCTGTTTAGTAGTAGTGTTGTAAATGTTTGCCAAAACAAAGTGTTAATTTCTGTGTCCACAGGCAACCCCGGCGGGCCAGGACAGCCCGGTTTCCCCGGCTTACCAGGTGCCAAGGGCGACCCCGGCCTCTCCGGCATTGGACTGCCAGGACCCCCCGGCGCTAAAGGTAAACACTAAATACCTGGGCAGGTATACATTCACTGTCATCTATATGGTTATAATGTAAACTTCATGGACCAATTTCCGGAACACAGATTAAGCCTAGTCCTGGAGAATCTCCATTGAACATGCTTTTTAGTCTCGGACTAGGCTTAAGGCCCTGACGTCCACACAAGATGGCACAGCCATGATCTCTCTCATAGCACCATAGCACCAGAGTGATTTGAATGTTTTACAGTAGTGCCTTATACTATAAACAATTATCACAATCACTCACCTGACCCCGCCCGCAGGATTCCCAGGCTCATCTGGTGTGCCAGGTGGTCCCGGAGGTCCAGGAAGACCAGGAGTGGACGGCCTCCCCGGTGAGCCAGGTGGACCTGGAGCTAAGGTACGTACCACAACGACACTACTATAGATGGATCTTAATACTGTACTAGTTACAGATTAACATAGTAATTTACAGTGTCAAGAAAAAGTATGTGAATCCTTTGGAAATTTCAGTTCAGCAATATTCTTGGGATGTCTGGTGTGAACTGCTCTCTTGAGGTCATGCCACAGCAACTCAATCGGGTTGAGGTCAGGACTCTGACTGGGCCACTCCAGAAGGCGTATTTTCTTCTGTTGAAGCCATTCTGTTGTAGATTTACTTCTGTGTTTTGGGTCGTTGTCCTGTTGCATCACCCAACATCTGTTGAGCTTCAATTTGCGGACAGATAGCCTTACATTCTCCTGCAAAAAGTCTTGATAAACTTGAGAATTCATTTTTCCGTCGATGATAGCAAGATATCCAGGCCCTGAGGCAGCAAAGCAGCCCCAAACCATGATGCTCCCTCCACCATACTTTACAGTTGGGATGAGGTTTTGATGTCGGTGTGCTGTGCATTATTTTGTGCATTATTAGTTTAAGCACACTATGTTTGTCTATTGTTGTGACTTAGATCAGACCACATTTGATTACCAATTTATGCATAAATCCACCTAATTCCAAAGGGAATTATAGCAATGAGAATCCAAACGGGATAGCATTGTATCAAGCTAAGGTTAAGACTGAATGTAGACAGACCTGCACAGAGCAGTCGAAGGAACATGGCCACACCACATTTAGCTAGCAGTATAGCTTTTCCTCCCAACCGAAGGTCAGACTGCGTTTAACACAGGATTTAACAGAGCACAAGCGACTGAACGTTTCAAATCGTAGAAGAGGTGGATGAAGGGTTGCCCTCCCAGCAGCCATGATGCCCTGAAGAGCTGACTGGAACCGGGATGAGAATTGAGGACCCATGTCTACCGGGAGTCCATGGATCCGGAAGACGTGCTACACCTTGAGTTGGGCCGTCTCTTTAGCAGAGGGAGAGCTTGGGAAGAGGAATGAAGTGAGCGGCTTTGGAAAAACCGGTCCACTACTGTGTTGCCATCAGACGGGGGAAGACCCGTGATGAAGTCCAGGGATATGTGAGACCAGGGATGATGAGGGACAGGCCGTGGTTGAAGAAGACCAGCCGAAGCTTGACAAAGAGTCTTGTTCTGCGTGCAGCCGGCGACGAACGTCCGGGACCATGGTAGGCCACCAAAAGCGTTGTCGCACAAAGGGCAGGGTCCAACGGGAGCCCGGGTGGCAGGCAAGCCTGGAGGAGTGGGCCCACTCCAGGACCGATGAGCGGACAGCATCATGCACAAACTTCCGGTGATCTGGCCCCCCCAGGGGTTCGTCTGGGAATTCTGCGCCTCACGGACCTGCTTCCCTATTCCCCAGCTGAGTGCCGTTGCCAGACACGAGGTGGGAAGGATGGTCTTGGGGTTAGAGGGTGTAGCTGTGGGGCTATAGCAGCTTGACATCGCATCCGGCTTGATGTTCTTGGATCCTGGTCGGTAGGAGAGGGAGAAGTTGAACCGGATGAAGAGCAGGGACCACCTAGCTTGCCTGGAATTGAGACGCTTGGCAGTACCAAGATATTCCA
This sequence comes from Salvelinus alpinus, assembly GCF_045679555.1. Lineage (NCBI taxonomy): Eukaryota > Metazoa > Chordata > Actinopteri > Salmoniformes > Salmonidae > Salvelinus > Salvelinus alpinus. The sequence continues at coordinate 49,049,872 of NC_092096.1, read as the reverse complement.
GGTTCTTGTGGTCGGTCCACACAATGAACGGATGTTCCGCCCCCTCTAGCCAGTGCCTCCACTCCTCCAACACCATCTTCACCACAAGAAGCTCACGGTTCCCCACATCGTAGTTCCTCTCTGTGGTGTTGAGCCGATGGGAGAAGGCACTTTGAGGTCCAGGGCAGAACACTGGGACAGGACAGCCCCCACTCTGACATCCGAAGCATCAGCCTCCACCACGAACTGGCAGATGAACCAAGATGGGAGCTGTGGTGAAATGTTGTTTTAGATCCTGGAACGCCCGGTCAGCAGCTGAGACCACGTGAACGGAACCTTGGGAGAGGTGAGTGCAGACAGGGGGGAAGCCAGGGTGCTGTAACCCCGGATAAAGAGGCGATAAAAGTTGGAGAATCCCTGGAAACGTTGCAGCTGCACCCTGGACATAGGCTGGGGCCAATCCACCACCGCTCTCACCTTCCCAGGATCCATCTGTACACTCCCTGTAGCAATGATGTAACTCAGAAAGGGGATGGTGGAGCGATGGATTTCGCACTTCTCCATGGTCACAAAAAGCTGGTTCTCCAGGAGGATGTGTCGGACGTGGAGCAGGTGTTCTTGGGCGGAGCGGGAGAAGACAAGGATGTCATCGAGGTAGACGAAGACTAACCGGTTCAACATGTCTCGGAGAACATCATTAACCAGAGCCTGGAACACAGCTGGGGCATTGGTAAGGACAAATGGCATGACTAGATACTCGTAGTGACCGCTGACCATGTTGAAGGCTGTCTTCCACTCGTCTCCTTCCTGTATCCGCACCAGGTGGTAGGCGTTCCGTAGGTCCAGCTTGGAGAACACAGTGGTTCCCTGGAGCGGCTCGAAGGCAGAGGAGATGAGTGGTAGTGGGTAGCGGTTCTTCACCGTGATGTCGTTGAGGCCCCTGTAGTCGATGCACGGGCTTCTGCCTCCCCCGCCGGCGCAGGGTTCTTCTTTGTAGAGAAGGACAAAACCCTGCGCCGGCGGGGGAGGCAGAAGGACGGATGAACCCTGCAGCTAGGATGTCCTCTATGTAGGTCTCCATAGATGAACCCTGCAGCTAGGATGTCCTCTATGTAGGTCTCCATTACCTTATTCCCCGGGCCCGACAGAGAGTACAGTCATCCCCGGGGCAGTGTGGTGCCTGGGAGAAGGTCGATCCTGCAGTCATAGGGTCGGTGCGGAGGAAGTAAAGTGGCCCGGGCCTTACTGAAAACCTCCCGGAGGTCCTGGTACTCCGCGGGAATGGCGGAGAGGTCCGGGGCAACTTCCCGAGCCCACCGGAAGATGTCCTGGGGCAGGCTATGCTGACTTCAGGCAATGGGCATGGCAGAATGGGCCCCAGCCCATGATGGCACCGGCAGTCCAGTCAATAAGTGGATTTTGTCGCTGGAGCCAAGAGAATCCCAATACCACAGGAACCTGAGGAAACGTAATCAGCATACATTGGATTGCCTCGCTGTGGTTCCCTGACACACGTAGGTTGATGGGAGTGGTATTGTGAGTGACCCGCTGTCCAGTGAGGAATTCGTAGAGTTGCTCCAGCAAAGTCTTGAACAGCTGGTCATGGCGTTCTGCCAGGGTTTGGAGTGCCTCCATAAGACATTGTAGTAACTCCTTGTGTCGTCCAATGGTGGCTCCTTACCAGGGAGACAGCATTGTGGAGCTGGTCTGAGTCTGCTGGGTCGGTCATGGCCAGTTCGTACTATCACGTATTAGGGAAGACCCAGATGCAGACAGTGTCGAAGTAACAAAAGTTTATTACTAGAAAAGGGAGCAGGCTAAACGACAGGTCTTGACCTGGCAGACAGAGGTCAGTAATCCAGATCAGAGTCCAAAAGGTACAGAACGGCAGGCAGTCTCAGGGTCAGGGCAGGCAGAGGTCAATAATCCAGTGTGGTGGGGCAAGGTACAGGACGGCATGCAGGCTCAGGGTCAGGGCAGGCAGAATGGTCAACGCCGGGAAAACTAGAAAACAGGAACTATAGAAAAGACAGGAGCAAGGGGGAAAACGCTGGTAGGCTTCACTAACAAAACGAACTGGCAACAGACAAACAGAGAACACAGGTATAAATACACAGGGTATAATGAGGGGAGATGGGAGACACCTGGTGGGGGGTGGAGACAATCACAAAGACAGGTGAAACAGATCAGGGTGTGACACCAATGCTCCTTGTAGGACACATCACTGCACTCTATACTCTTCTGTAAACTGGTCATCTCTGTATACCCATCGCAAGACCCACTGGTTGATTCTTATTTATAAAACCCTCTTAGGCCTCACTCCCCCCTATCTGAGATATCTACTGCAGCCCTCATCCTACACATACAACAAACGTTCTGCCAGTCACATTCTGTTAAAGGTCCACAAAGCACACACATTCCTTAGTCGCTTGTCTTTTCAGTTCGCTGCAGCTTGCGACTGGAACGAGCAGCAACAAACACTCAAACTGGACAGTTTTATCTCAATCTCTTCATTCAAAGTCTCAATCATGGACACTCTTACTGACAGTTGTGGCTGCTTTGCGTGATGTATTGCCCTTTGTGCTGTTGTCTGTGCCCAATTATGTTTGTACCATGTTGTGCTGCTGCCATGTTGTGTTGCTACCATGTTGTTGTCATGTTGTGTTGCTACCATGCTGTGTTGTCATGTCTTGCTGCCATGCTATGTTGTTATCTTAGGTCTCTCTTTATGTAGTGTTGTGTTGTCTCTCGTCGTGTGTTTTGTCCTATATTTTTATTTAATTTGTTTTTATTTTTAATCCCAGCCCCCGTCCACGCAGGAGGCTAAAAATAAGAATTTGTGCCTAGTTAACTAAAGGTTAAATAAAAAAATATATTTAAAAAAATGTTAACAAGGTCTCCATTTGTGTGTGTTTGGGTATTAATTTGAGTTTTCTATTTGTGTGTGTGTGTGATAGGGAGAGCCAGGATTCGGGTTGCCAGGTCCCCAGGGCCCTCCAGGCTTCCCTGGACCCAAAGGATTAGCTGGACCCAAAGGAGACTCCGGTTTCCCCGGCAACCCCGGCTCGCCCGGACGTTCCGGCTTCGACGGTGGCCCTGGTGCCAAAGGTACGGTTCCAACTTTTATTGGTGTAGTCGGGTGGAGTTAGGAGCTTAGGAACACTGAAGATCCACCGATACTGAAAATATGGCTTTTTTTAAAGTTATTATTTCCTCTTTTTATAGATCAACAACATCATACTCTAATCTTGTCTCATTATTTCTGGGCTGATTTTTCCAGACACATGTTAAGCCTAGTTCTAGACAAAAAGCATGCTCAGTGGTGTCTTCAATAAAAGTTATACTTAGTCCAGATCACTGGCCGTCGGTGCTGTTTAAGAAGAGGGAGGACGATAATTTTTTTTAATGAGCGAGGCCTTTTTTATATTACAGCATATTGGATGACTGTCATTCATATTCCATTCACCCAGCTCAATGTAATATCGATAGGTTTAGGCTACTACATGATACTATTGATTTATTTTAAGGAAATGAATTTGTTCAAAAACTGTTCAACTATTGTCTTTCTACTACTCATCACATTTAACGTACTGCAGTGCTAGCTATCTGTAGTTTATGCTTTTAGTACTAGATTCATTCTCTGATCCTTTGATTGGCTGGACAACATGTCAGTTCACGCTGCAAGAGCTCTGATTGGTTGGAGGATGTCCTCTGAAAGTTGTCATAATTACTGTGTAAGTCTATGGAAGTGGGTGAGAACATAGGTTTTCTAGGTTTTCTAGACTTCTAGGTTTTGTATTGAAGTCAATGTACCCAGAGGAGGACGGAAACTAGCTGTTAAAAAGAGTAAATAATAACTTAGTAATCTTTAAAGGCACTTTAATTTGAAACCACTGACAGTAAAGGCATATCAAAAAAACATCTGAAATTCACTGAGGAGGATGGTCCTCCCCTTCCTCCCCTGAGGAGCCACCACTGGTCCAGATAAAACGTATTCTGTTAGTCAGCTAGTTAGTTGGTATTGCCATGTTAACAAGTGTGTGTTCTGTACCTGTTTGTCTCCCAGGTTACTATGGTATCCCCGGTACACCTGTTAGGTAGCTAGCCAGTTAGTATTATTTTGTTAACAGGTGTGTGTGTTCTGTATTTGTTTGTCTCTTCCAGGTGACTCTGGTATCCCTGGTATATCCGGAGCCCGTGGCCCTCCAGGTTCACCCTCCATCGGCTCTCAGGGCATCCCCGGCCCCATTGGACCCCCAGGACCCATGGGCTCTCCAGGTAAGACAACCTAGCTGACCTTTGACTAGACAAAAATCAGGTTTGATTAATAGTTTGATTAGAGATTGACATCTAGTTTGATTTATGGCATTTGTATCTAGTTGCTTACAGCGGACAGTGTAGTATCACCATAATTTGTACGTAATGCTAAGAACTTTTATCAAATTGAACCTCTGCTAAGTCTAATTCATGAGAAAACCATGTAATATATATGTATGTATATTTATGCTGTATTTTCTAAATATAATATTTTGTTCTATTTTTGTTTTCAACACGTTAACATTCGGTTGAGATGACTCAATATGTGTTATCTCGAATGTATTGTCTCAGTCACAGATTGATATGTGCATTATCACATTATAACTTATATGAATGTGTATTATGTACAGCATCTCAATGGACTGGCTATGTGGTTCAGGCTATGTTGTCACACTTGTTATTAGAAAAGTAACATAATTCCTCTGCAATGCTTTTGAGCACCAAATAGTTTGTAAACAGTTTGTAAGAGGTTAAAGGGTTTGTAAAGGGTTTGTTTGTTTGTTGTGCACTGAATGATGTCACCATGGGTGATCATGTGACGTTTGCATCTCAGAGAGATGCATTCTGGGTTATCAGTCATCGATGGTAGCCATACCCTGATCTTGGGAGTTCACTCTTATTCTTCTTCTCATCTCTCCTCACAACAGTCATCTCATTGCTCTTCTTATTTTGCATGTTGTCACAGTCTCTTTGGCAGTCCACTTTTCCTGCACTTGTTTTTGCCACTTTGTTCACTCTTAAACACAATTTGCCTCCCTCTTTAAAACTAATACAGTTGAAGTCAAAGTTTACATACACTTAGGTTGGAGTCATTAAAACTGGTTTTTCAACCACTTCACAAATTTCTTGTTAACACACTATAGTTTTGGCAAGTCGGTTAGGACATCTACTTTGTGCATGACAAGTAATTTTTCCAACAATTGTTTACAGACAGATTATTTCACTTATAATTAACTGTATCACAATTCCAGTGGGTCAGAAGTTTACATACACTAAGTTGACTGTGCCTTTAAACAGCTTGGAAAATTCCAGAAAATGATGTCATGGCTTTAGAAGCTTCTGATAGGCTAATTGACATAATTTGAGTCAATTGGAGGTGTACCTTAGGATGTATTTCAAGGCCTACCTTCAAACTCAGTGCCTCTTTGCTTGACATCATGGGAAAATCTAAAGAAATCAGCCAAGACCTCAGAAAAAATATTGTAAACCTCCACAAGTCTGGTTCATCCTTGGGAGCAATTTCCAAACGCCTGAAGGTACCACGTTCATCTGTACAAACAATAGTACGCAAGTATAAACACCATGGGACCACGCAACCATCATACCGCTCAGGAAGGAGATGCGTTCTGTCTCTTAGTGATGAACGTGCTATGGTGCGAAAAGTGCAAATCAATCCCAGAACAACAGCAAAGGGCCTTGTGAAGATGCTGGAGGAAACAGGTACAAAATTATCTATATCCACAGTAAAACGAGTCCTATATTGTCATAACCTGAAAGGCCGCTCAGCGAGGAAGAAGCCACTGCTCCAAAACCGGCATAAAAAAAGCCAGAATACGGTTTGCAACTGCACATGGGGACAAAGATCGTACTTTTTGGAGAAATGTCCTCTGGTCTGATGAAACAAATATAGAACTGTTTGGCCATAATGACCATCGTTATGTTTGGAGGAAAAAGGGGGAGGCTTGCAAGCTGAAGAACACATTCCCAACCGTGAAGCACGAGGGTGGCAGCATCATGTTGTGGGGGTGATTTGCCGCAGGAGCGACTGGTGCACTTCACAAAATAGATGGCAGCATGAGGTAGGAAAATTTTGTGGATATATTGAAGCAACATCTCAAGACATCAGTCAGGAGGTTAAAGCTTGGTCGCAAATGAGTCTTCCAAATGGATAATGACCCCAAGCATACTTCCAAAGTTGGGGCAAAATGGCTTAAGGACAACAAAGTCAAGGTATTGGAGTGGCCATCACAAAGCCCTGACCTCAATCCCATAGAAAATTTGTGGGCAGAACAGAAAAAGCGTGTGCGAGCAAGGAGGCCTACAAACCTGACTCAGTTACATCAGTTCTGTCAGGAGGAATGGGCCAAAATTCACCCAACTTATTGTGGGAAGCTTGTGGAAGGCTACCCGTAACGTTTGACCCAAGTTAAACAATTTAAAGGCAATGCTACCGAATACTAATTGAGTGTATGTAAACTTCTCACCCACTGGGAATGTTATGAAAGAAAGAAAATCTCAAATAAATCATTCTCTACTATTATTCTGACATTTCACATTCTTAAAATAAAGTGGTGATCCTATCTGACCTAAAACAGGGACTTTTTACTAGGATTAAGTGTCAGGAATTGTGAAAAACTGAGTTTAAATGTATTTGGTTAAGGTGTATGTAAACTTCTGACCTCAACTGTATGTCATTAGTCACACTCTTCTTTTGTGCCTGCCACACAAAATAACTAAGTCTTTATTCACCTCCACTCATGGCACTCACAGTTCTGAAGGCTCCATCATCATGTACAGTATGTCATGTTGGATAGACGTAGAGCATTGTAAACCCTCATCCCCACTTCCCCACCTCTCTTTCTTACTCTGTGATGTTCCTCATCCCCAACCGCCCCATTTTGAATATACGCCCTCCTTACCCGCCGTCTTCTGACCTTTGACCTCAAGGCGAGAAAGGTATTGTACCACAGCCTGTCTGGACTATAGTCTCTATCTGGCAGCTGATTGGTTGATTGGTACTGTATTTCTGTGTGATTGGTTGATTGGTTTAGGGACTGTACATCTGTTTGGTGTGACATCTTTACTCCAGCTATCTTTACTCTTGGGACTCCCGAGTGGCGCAGCGGTCTAAGGCACAGCATCTCAGTGCTTGAGGCGTCACTACAGACACCCTGGTTTGAATCCAGGCTGTATCACAACTGGCTGTGATTGGGAGTCCCATAGTGCGGCGCACAATTGGCCCAGCGTCGTCCGATTTTGGCCGGTGTAGGCCGTCATTGTAAATAAGAATTTGTTCTTAACTGACTTGCCTAGATAAATAAAGTTTAAATAAAACATACATTTAAAAAAAAAAAGAAGAGAGATAATAATAGAAAATGAGGTTATTTGACCGATTCTGGACTGACAAATGGAACCTTTATAATGTGTTGAATAGTCACTAATCATAAGTAGAGAGATTCCACTAGCGCTTTAAGTCAAGTTAAAAAATTATTGTCCATCAAATGTGCGTAAGACCAAATATTCTCTTTGGCATTTGTCAAAATTGACCTTCTGTGAGGTTATAGATAATGGGCAGATGCTGATCAGGAAGTGAGAATCTGTCCTCACTCTGTCATTGATTCCTCGCATTTCAGGATACTCAGGCGCCAACGGAGAGAAGGGAGACCCCGGTTCTCCCGGCCTGGACATTCCAGGGTTGCCAGGCGACAGAGGAAGTCCCGGTTTCCCCGGCAACCCCGGGGGAGTTGGACCACAGGGTAACCCTGGTGGCCCTGGCCGAGACGGACTGCCTGGCCTGCCTGGTAGGATAACAGACCGACACCAACATCAAACCTACCTAATCTATGTGTCTGTTTTAGTCTCTATCTGTCTAGTTTTCTATATTTGTCTGTGTTATGAATGGACTGTAAGAAATCAGAGTCTATTGCTGGTTTACATAGGCAGCCCAATTCTGATCTTTTGCCCAATTAATGGCAAAAGATCTGATCTGATTGGTCAAAAGACTAATTAGTGGCATAAGGTCAGAATTGGGCTGCATGTGATAAGATGCAGCCTGTGTGTTTATTTCAGTCTCGTCTATGTCTGGTTCCAAATCTCTTTCTGTGTAATCTACATACAGTATATGAGCTCCCGAGTGGCGCGGTGGTCTAAGGCACTGCATCTCAGTGCTAGAGGCGTCACTACAGACCCTGGTTCGTTTCTAGGCTGTATCACAATCGGCCGTGATTGGGAGTCCCATAGGGCGGCGCACAATTGGCCCAGCGTCGTCCGGATTAGGGTTTGGCCAGGTTAGGCCGTCATTGTAAATAAGAATTTGTTCTTAGTGACTTGCCTAGTTAAATAAAGGTTAAATATCAAATTAAATATGGACTGGCCAGTATGATGTCACACTGACTACCTTTCTCTCTCTTTGTTTTCTGTTGGACATTGTTGTTACTCTATCTCCATCCCAAATGGCACCCTATTCCCTATATATGGACTCTAGTCAAAAGTAATGCACTATATAGGGAATAGGGTGCGATTTGGGACACAGACAGTGTCGCTGACCTTCACCCTGTCTTGATGGGGAATTGCCAGTCAAACGTCTGTCCATCAACAGGTGGTAAAGGAGACATGGGTGTGATGGGAACTCCTGGACCTCTGGGATCCCCTGGGAACCCCGGAGCCCCTGGCTTCCCTGGACCTAAAGGTACGCACACACACACACACACACACACACACACACACACACACACACACACACACACACACACACACACACACACACACACACACACACACACACACACACACACACTAACACACTAGAGCTGGGCGATATGGACACAAATTGACTGACCACAGGTACATTCAAACAAACTAGTCCAAAACATCTGCTGCGCTAGCTATAAGGAACCCACACACAAACACATAAACACACACATTGGTATACACACATATGTGTCTTTGATAATAGACCCTCTGACTCTTTGTGTCTCCTTCCTCCAGGTGACGATGGTTTCCCAGGGCGACCAGGTGGGCCCGGTGGTTCAGGTTTGAAGGGAGACAGGGGAGAGCCCGGTATCGCGGGACTCCCAGGACCCAGCATTCCTCCCCAGGAACTGAAGGGTGGCAAGGGAGAACCAGGAGCACCAGGTACGTCTTTCTCTCTGTCTGTTTATCTGTCTGTCTCTCTGTCTGCCTGTTTCTGACTGACTGATGTAGACTGCTAAGAATGCAGCTTTGTCTTACTGTCCTTACTGTTTCCTGTGTTTTTTGTGTTGTGTAGGTTTGGGAGGACTGCCAGGTCAAAAGGGTATCCCTGGTCTCCCTGGAGACGCTGGTATACCAGGACAGGACGGACGACCTGGGTTGCCAGGACCTCAAGGTATACCCATATTATCTAGAAACTCATCCTCTAGTACACTCATCCCTCCAGAATGTCCTCTACTGAACACTAATACCATCATCCCTCCAGAATGTCCTCTACTGAACACTAGTACAGTCATCCCTCCAGAATGTCCTCTACTGAACACTAGTACAGTCATCCCTCCAGAATGTCCTCTACTGGACACTAGTACACTCATCCCTCCAGAATGATCTCTACTGAACACTAGTACAGCCATCCCTCCAGAATGACCTCTACTGAACACTAGTACACTCATCCCTTCAGAAGGTCCTCTACTGAAAAGTAGTACACTCATCCTACTTTTCCTGTTGACTTCAATGTGCCTTTGACATGTACATTTATCACATAATTATGAGTGTCTTGCATCTTCTGGATGCTCAACCCAAGTGGGCTTATAAAACATGCATATTTCCAAGTGGCACGCATATCTCAAGATATGAGTCAGCCCCATAATGTCCTCTATTGAACACTAACTGCTAATTTCCTCTCTGCTGTGTTCAGGTCCCAAAGGAGATACAGGTATCCCTGGAGGATCAGGCTCACCAGGAGGCCCAGGAGCTAAAGGCAACATGGGAGAGATGGGCTTCCCAGGTGGGTATTAGACCGCCCCATATCCCCACCATCATGTTTTATGACCTCATATCCCCACCATCATGTTCTATTACCTCATATCCCCACCATCATGTTCTATAACCTCATATCCCCACCATCATGTTCTATAACCTCATATCCCCACCATCATGTTCTATAACCTCATATCCCCACCATCATGTTCTATAACCACATATCCCCACCATCATGTTCTATTACCTCATATCCCCACCATCATGTTTAATAACCACATATCCCCATCATCACCATCATGTTCTATAAACTCATATCCCCACCATCATGTTCTATAACCACATATCCCCACCATCATGTTCTATTACCTCATATCCCCACCATCATGTTCTATAACCTCATATCCCCACCATCATGTTCTATAACCTCATATCCCCACCATCATGTTCTATAAACTCATATCCCCACCATCATGTTCTATAACCACATATCCCCACCATCATGTTCTATTACCTCATATCCCCACCATCATGTTTAATAACCACATATCCCCATCATCACCATCATGTTCTATAAACTCATATCCCCACCATCATGTTCTATAACCTCATATCCCCACCATCATGTTCTATAACCACATATCCCCACCATCATGTTCTATAAACTCATATCCCCACCATCATGTTTTATAACCACATAACCCCACCATCATGTTTTATAACCACATATCCCCACCATCATGTTTAATAACCACATATCCCCATTATCACCATCATGTTCTATAAACTCATATCCCCACCATCATGTTTTATAACCACATATCCCCACCATCATGTTTTATAACCACATATCCCCACCATCATGTTTAATAACCATATATTCCCATCATCACCATCATGTTCTATAAACTCAAATCCCCACCATCATGTTTTATAATCTCATATCCCCACCATCATGTTTTATAACCTCATATCCCCACCATCATGTTCTATAACCTCATATCCCCACCATCATGTTCTATAACCTCATATCCCCACCATCATGTTTTATAACCTCGTATCCCCATCATCATGTTCTATAACCTCGTATCCCCACCATCATGTTCTATAACCTCGTATCCCCACCATCATGTTTTATAACCACGTATCCCCATCATCATGTTCTATAACCTCGTATCCCCACCATCATGTTCTATAACCTCATATCCCCACCATCATGTTCTACAACCTCGTATCCCCACCATCATGTTCTATAACCTCATATCCCCACCATCATGTTCTATAACCTCGTATCCCCACCATCATGTTCTATAACCTCATATCCCCACCATCATGTTCTATAACCTCATATCCCCACCATCATGTTCTACAACCTCGTATCCCCACCATCATGTTCTATAACCTCGTATCCCCACCATGATGTTTTATAACCACATATCCCCACCATCATGTTCTATAACCTCGTATCCCCACCATCATGTTCTATAACCACATATCCCCACCATCATGTTCTATAACCTCGTATCCCCACCATCATGTTCTATAACCTCGTATCCCCACCATCATGTTCTATAACCACGTATCCCCACCATCATGTTCTATAACCACATATCCCCACCATCATGTTCTATAACCACATATCCCCACCATCATGTTCTATAACCTCGTATCCCCACCATCATGTTCTATAACCACGTATCCCCACCATCATGTTCTATAACCTCGTATCCCCACCATCATGTTCTATAACCACATATCCCCACCATCATGTTCTATAACCACATATCCCCACCATCATGTTCTATAACCTCATATCCCCACCATCATGTTCTATAACCTCATATCCCCACCATCATGTTCTATAACCTCATATCCCCACCATCATGTTCTATAACCTCATATCCCCACCATCATGTTCTATTACCTCATATCCCCACCATCATGTTTAATAACCACATATCCCCATCATCACCATCATGTTCTATAAACTCATATCCCCACCATCATGTTCTATAACCTCATATCCCCACCATCATGTTTTATAACCACATATCCCCACCATCATGTTTTATAACCTCATATCCCCACCATCATGTTCTATAACCTCATATCCCCACCATCATGTTCTATAACCTCATATCCCCACCATCATGTTTTATGACCTCATATCCCCACATTCCTGTTCTATAACCTCATATCCCCACATTCCTGTTCTATAACCTCATATCCCCACCATCCTGTTCTATAACCTCATATCCCCACCATCATGTTCTATAACCTCATATCCCCACCATCATGTTCTATAACCTCATATCCCCACCATCATGTTCTATGACCTCATATCCCCACATTCCTTTTCTATAACCTCAAATCCCCACCATCATGTTCTATAACCTCATATCCCCACCATCATGTTCTATGACCTCATATCCCCACATTCCTGTTCTATAACCTCATATCCCCACCATCATGTTCTATAACCTCGTATCCCCACCATCATGTTCTATAACCTCGTATCCCCACCATCATGTTCTATAACCTCATATCCCCACCATCATGTGTTATAACCACATATCCCCACCATCATGTTCTATAACCACATATCCCCACCATCATGTTCTATAACCCTATATCCCCACCATCATGTTTTATAACCTCATATCCCCACCATCATGTTCTATAACCACATATCCCCACCATCATGTGTTATAACCACATATCCCCACCATCATGTTCTATAACCACATATCCCCACCATCATGTTCTATAACCTCATATCCCCACCATCATGTTCTATAACCACATATCCCCACCATCATGTTCTATTACCTCATATCCCCACCATCATGTTTAATAACCACATATCCCCATCATCACCATCATGTTCTATAAACTCATATCCCCACCATGATGTTTTATAACCACATATCCCCACCATCATGTTTTATAACCTCATATCCCCACCATCATGTTCTATAACCTCGTATCCCCACCATCATGTTCTATAACCTCATATCCCCACCATCATGTTCTATAACCTCATATCCCCACCATCATGTTCTATAACCTCATATCCCCACCATCATGTTCTATAACCTCGTATCCTCACCATCATGTTCTATAACCTCATATCCCCACCATCATGTGTTATAACCCCATATCCCCACCATCATGTTCTATAACCTCATATCCCCACCATCATGTTCTATAACCTCGTATCCCCACCATCATGTTCTATAACCTCGTATCCCCACCATGTTTTATAACCTCATATCCCCACCATCATGTTCTATAACCTCGTATCCCCACCATCATGTTCTATAACCACATATCCCCACCATCCTGTTCTATAACCTCATATCCCCACCATCATGTTCTATAACCTCATATCCCCACCATCATGTTCTATAACCTCGTATCCCCACCATCACCATCATGTTCTATAACCCCCTATCCACACCATCATGTTCTATAACCCCATATCCCCACCATCACCATCGCCAAAATGTTATGTTTATTTACCTGTCATTCCTATGTTTTATACACTGAAATATAACCAAGAATATATATATATTTTTAATGTAAAGACTTCCCATAACCCCCGAGATTTGGCCACTCTCAGCTCTCCATGTTCATAGAAACGCTGGCCGTTATGAATTGACATACCTGAATACTTTTATTGTGTTACAGCCGGTGTTCTGTATCAGTTTAATGATGGAAAAAACAAGTATACAAATACAGTTCGATCCATATACTGATTGCTAGATTAATCACAATTAGTTAGTGTTGTCACTGAACTCTATTTATCCGACTGCACCAATCTTATTGTCCATTTATGATGATGTCACAGGACCCACAGGGGCGAAAGGAACTCCGGGTCAATCAGGTCGGTCGGGTGGACCCGGTAGTTCAGGAGCATCAGGGTTCCCTGGAGCTAAGGGAGAGCCCGGTTCCCCTGGCTTTGGTTCCCCAGGAGCTACAGGTCCCAAGGTATGGAACCCTCTACTCTAGAACCCTTTCGAACAGTCTAGAACCTTTATAGAACCAGTACCGCATAGAACCGTGTTTGCCTTTATGCATAAGTCTAGATCTCTGTCCAGGTTTAGATGAGTTTACCTGTTTCAAAGGGAACTGTATACTCATTCTGAATGATATTTGAGTAATATGGAAAATTGATAAAGTTGGTATTGTTATAATCAGTAGTTGTAGAGCTTGTACTGTTAGTCTGCAATGCAACTTTATTCCTTTCTCTCCCCCTCTCTCTCTCTCTCTCTCTCTCTCTCTCTCTCTCTCTCTCTCTCTCTCTCTCTCTCTCTCTCTCTCTCCCTCTCTCTCTCTCTCTCTCTCTCTCTCTCTCTCTCTCTCTCTCTCTCTCTCTCTCTCTCTCTTTCCTCTCTCTCTTTCCTCTCTCTCTCTCTCTCTCTCCTCTCTCTCTCTCTCTCTCTCAGGGTGAGCCCGGTCAGTCAGGATTCCCCGGGCAAAACGGAATAAAAGGAACTTCCGGAACACCAGGTCTTCCAGGGTTTCCTGGCGGTCCCGGCGCCAAAGGTGACCCCGGCCTCCCAGGATTCCAAGGTAACTAATGGTTACGGTGCTACGGTCTAACCACGAGCATTGGATAGCAAAAGAAGAATCAGGTTCATGATATTCTTCCAAGCCTTCATCTCATATCCAGCTACCTATGTCATTAAATCTGTCCGGCTGTCAGGTTCATGATATTCTTCCAAGCCTTCATCTCATATCCAGCTACCTATGTCATTAAATCTGTCCGGCTGTCTTTCTGGTACTTCCTCTAGGTTCTTCCGGGATTCCCGGGCCTAAGGGTCTGGATGGTATCCCCGGTAACCCCGGTCTCAGCGGACCACCCGGCCGACCGGGAGAGAACGGCCGTGCCGGATCACCTGGGTTCCCAGGGGACAAGGGTCAGGCGGGTCGTGACGGAATCCCTGGACCAGCGGGAGTCAAAGGAGACCCAGGTAGTTGGCGTAGTCACTTAAAGGAGCAATCGCTACTTACATTTTTTTTACTTTTAAATTATTAATATATACCCATTGATTCTTGAATGATATAACTTATAAATGCCTTATGAGCTTAGTTCAACTGTCGACAATACCCCAAAATTATCCAAAATGTAATTGTTCACAAGGATTTAGTGCTTTTTATGGTGATATTATGCAGTAAGACCAAAGTGTTATTTTATTAGTTGGATGTCTAAAACGAAACTCCTCTTTTTCCCATGATCCTCTTCTCCTACAGGTCTTCCTGGTTTCGGTGGCCCCGGTTCTCCTGGTCTCCCAGGATTACCAGGTGAGACTCACCCCACCTGACTGACTGTCTTTGTTACTCTCACACAAACCATACATACACTCTACACTAGCTCCTGAATGACAGACAAACAAACCGCTACTGTAGCTGATAACCGACTATAGACCAAATATAACTTAAATAGCATTCTCCATCTATTTTTCTATCAAAAGAAGTCGACAACAACCTCTACTACTCTACAACCACCAACATCCTTCAATCACCACTTCTCCCCCACCACACCAAATGTTCTATGTTTTATGTTTACTTTATTTCTATTGTATGTACTGTATGTTGACTTTGTGTAAATTCCTCTGGCTATGTTCTTTCTTTACATTTCACCAGGTCACATTCTGGGTATGTGTCAATGTACTTGGTGAATGTACTTTCTGATTTCTGATTATGAAAGGACCTTGTGTTGTTGCCGTCTGTTCCCCACAGGTGCTAAGGGGGATCTTGGCACCCCTGGTTCTTCCGGTAGCCCTGGCTTCCCTGGTCAGAAGGGAGAGATGGGTTTCCCTGGCCTGCCTGGGTCCCCTGGCAGCGTTGGGCCACCTGGCGCCCCAGGTGTGGCCCTCCAGGGTCCCAAAGGTAACGCCGGCCCCCCCGGACCCCCTGGAAGAGGAGGTATGTTATGAATTGATCACTCCATCACCTTTTAGCCAATGTTGCTGCCTGGTTTCCTGGACATTTTGAAGTCTGGAGCCTCCTGGTTGTAGTGTATGGTATAGTTAAAAGTTTAAAATGTATCAAATCATGGACTGGGAAGGAAATTCGAAAGATAGATTATTGATAGATTTTCTCTCTGACACATGGCATACACACACACACACATTGTATACACACACACATACCCAAGTAAAAACCAGGCAGCAAACATGGCCTACCTGCAGCTCTTTATGTGAATGCTTTATGTTAATCCCATTGATTTGCATGAGATGTGGAACCTCTTTGTCAATCAACACTGGTCCCAGATCAGCTATATGTCACTGAGCACAAACATACACTGTCACCATCACCACCACTATGCAACCAAACGTCCCCCACCCCCTTACCCCATCACTACACAATGTTGGGGTGCGCCGCCAACACGCACCAATCACTGTGTCTCCCTCGCCGTCTGGGTTCCAGCTACGCCCCCAACATCAGAGCATGGGGGGGGGCGACCACACGTTGTTGTCTACGTCCTCCATCCATCCATCCATCCATCCATCCATCAATCCAGCCATCTGTTTGTCAATCATCTCTCCATCCTTGTGTCTCCTCACCCCCTCTCCCTCCCCTTTCGGTTGCAGGGGAACGGATCCTGATCTGTCCATCTCTCCACAGGGTTGATGTGCGTGTGTCTTGTGTGTTGTTTGGTGTTTTACATCCTAATTGTCTAAATATGTGACGTTGGTGTGAAGCAGACGAACTAGAGTCAAACCTGTAACAGGTCTAACTATGCATTAGAGAAGGGGTTTCAAAAGCCTAGGAAACGAATGCTTATATTTGGTGGATTCAACTCTGTATCAACAACAAAGAACCTAGACTATCTCGAGACAAGAGGTATCACCACCATTATCTATAAAAGTGAGAAGAGTGTTGTAAGTCAAAGGGGTACCGATGGGTTCGACTGAACGTTTCCAATACAACGTTGGCGTAGTCGGTCAAATAGATCTCATTGACTGCCCATATAGCATTGAACCCCTGTATTATACAGTTAAGGATAGAACTATAAAGTGTTCTCACTGTAGATCAGTGTCATTTATTGAAGGAATAATACACTGTTCAACTGAACACTGATTGATGATTGATTGATTTTATTAGCCAGCAAAAACTATATACATATTCACACAATACATACATTTGAAATACTTATTTCCATTGTGGTCCCTAGTCCCTAGACCACAACACGGTGGATCCAGTATTATCAATAGGCTACTGGAGTCTAGGTAAGACTGAGAAGGTTTGTCTGTGACTCGTCTCTGTTTCTCCCACAGTGATCTGTGTGTCAGTCAACTGTCTGTCCTGCATGGGCCATGTGTGTCCAACTGCACCTCAGCACCCGAATCACAACGCCAGACTATAGCACAGAGTTGGGCTCAGTGATAACATTAAGACCACAATTAAACATAATTTAATTTCAGATTTAATTCCAACTCCCTTAGACTTAGTTACATTGATAAGGTGTCTAAAAGGGGATCACTATAGGTCTATAATCCTCTATATCAGGGGGTGTCAAACTAATTTTGCCCAGGGGACGCATTCAGTCTTCAACGAAGTCCTGAGGACCGCACTGAAAACCTGTAATATTTTCTCGCAGTCAAAATGTGCAAAAAATGTTTTATTCTTTTTGAATTTTCAGTGCTCCCCGACTTTCTAGCTTTAATTTTGGTGATTGTTAGTGAGCTGTACACCATCAACAACTATATGAATGCAGGTCCATTATAATTTCTACACAGTTTTGATTTGGTTTTAGTAACTTTATATTGAGTTTGTTCCCCCCCGCCAAAATAAAATATATATATTTTTTAAA
The DNA here is from genome assembly GCF_045679555.1 of Salvelinus alpinus. NCBI lineage: Eukaryota > Metazoa > Chordata > Actinopteri > Salmoniformes > Salmonidae > Salvelinus > Salvelinus alpinus. The sequence continues at coordinate 49,032,084 of NC_092096.1, read as the reverse complement.
ACACCCGGATCCTGTCCGCTGGCCGTATGTTTGACACCCCTGCTCTAAACCATCCTCTAATTCGATTTCCTCACATCACTTGCGCTGTACTTTAAGTAAGATTCTTTATCGTCTTGATTCTCAAAATACCTCCCAAAAGTGTCTCTTACATTGGAGAGCCTATGTATACACTGAGTATACCAAACATTAGGAACACCTTCCACCTTCCTTTTGCCCCCAGAACAGCCTCATTTGGTCGGGGCATGGACTCTACAAGGTGTCGAAAGCGTTCCATAGGAATGCTGGCCCATGTTTACTCCAATGCTTCTCACAGATGTGTCAAGTTGGCTGGATATACTTTGGGTGTTGGACCATTCTTGATACTGTTGAGTAGGAAAAACCTACTAGCGTTGCTGTTCGTGACATAAACCAGTGCGCCTGGCATCTACTACCATACCCCTTTCAAAGGCACTTACATATTTATTTTGACCATTCACCTTCTGAATGGCACACATACACAATCCATATCTAAATTGTCTCAAGGCTTAAAAATCCTTCTTTAACCTGTCTCCTCCCCTTCATCTACAATGATCGACATGCTTTTAACAAGTGATATCAATAAGGGATCATAGCTTTCACCTGGATTCACCTGGTCAGTCTATGTCATGGAAAGAGCATTTGTATACTCAGTGTACATGTACATATATAGTATATTATAGAAAGCTGTATTGAGCCCAGTACTACTAGCCCAGCTCTGTGCCAGGATAGGTGTCATCTCCAGTTGTGGGGGGGGATGAGAGCGATGGTATGACATGTACTTCCTGTTTCCTGTGTCTTGGCTCCACCCCCTGTGGTGTGGACCCTCCCCCTCTGATGACACGTTCGTCCGTACCCAGGTCCCGAAGGTCAGAGTTCCAGTACACAGGCATCTGTTCTACTGCATGTTCTCCTGGTCTAGAATACAAATCTAGAACCCTTAACCTCACTGTGTTGCTGATTGATCTTGGATCTTGGATTTAGAATTTATTAATTATTTTCTTCCCTTCATTTTCTGATCCTTCCTTTTTTACTCCTGCTAATCTCACTTTTCCTTCTGATTGAGTAGTCACACTGGTCAAATAACCATAACTAAAATGATTTGAACTTTTGCTTGAAATTATTTTTGTATGTTTTAGAATGTACAGTATGTGGTGACATACATCTTTGAATAATCAATACCTTTTTTAACAGACACTATTTCTGATGAATGAATTATTGGTTCGCTAACACACAAACCTCTAACACTAAAAACAGTCATTGTAATTCTGTTCAACTTGGAATTGACAAATTTCTTGAAAATGTACTTGATAAACATGAATTTAGCATCATGTAGTTTAAAGATAATAAGTTGTTAGCATTTTTTCCATTAACTTTACATATGTAAGAACTAGCACTATTTAGCTTTTAGAAATAAGTTCACTGTATCTTATATGTAGACAGCCAAATCCCAAACAGGTATTAATTTAAATGAAATAACAATATTGAAACACAAACATAACATATGGTTTGCCCTGAGGTTTGGTTGTGTCAGACGTTAGGCTGATGGTGTATCGATCTATGCTAACTCTTGCCTCTTGTTTTAAACCCTTCATATTCTGCCGCACCGGCTCTGCTATTCCCGGAATTCTGGGATACCTAGGTCCTCCAGGTTAGAATCCATGGTTTGATGATGATGACCTTTGTTGTTCTGTGGTGATGAAACTGATCTGTGTACATTTTGTTTGGCCTGGTCCCAGATCCGTTTGTGCTCTTGCCAACTCATTGCTGTCATTGTTAGCATGGTAGCACAAACAGACTGGCACTCAGGCTAGCATTTTGTTGAATTGGGTACAACTTAACCATGCTGGTGATTTGTTAACCACAATTTACTTTTCAGGATGGGTTGTGAAGCCTAACAAAAGACTATAGCCTACACAGACACTGTACACCCCGTAATACACAAAACATTCTTGAACACACACTCAAGTCTCCCCCTTTATACTGTATTTATACTGTTTTTAAATAGTTGTATGTACGCATGCAGTTTTATGCTATGTTGACTGTTGATGTTAGTGTTATACAGTAACCATGGAGATAGATCAACTGGATCTAGTTTTATCTCTATGGTTATTTTTATTGTTATTTGTTATAATGTCAGGTTGAGATGAGTGTTATCTCTGACCTCTAACCTTTGACCTATTCGTGTGAAGGTCCTCCTGGCTCTGAAGGTCCCCGTGGCCCTGTCGGCAGCGGTGGGACCAAAGGTGAGAAGGGAATTTCCGGAATTCCTGGATCGCCTGGTTTCCCCGGAGCGAAGGGAGAATTTGGAACGCCCGGATTCCCGGTAAGGAACCAGTCAACTTAGATCCTTGGATCTCCTTCCCCCATTGATAGCAGGATGTGTCAAATATAGACACTTACTCGGGGGATAGGGGCTATGGGTTGGTTTGGGATTGTATGAAGTAAATTGAAAATTCCATCTGGGATTGGGATATTATATGACCCCTGACCTCTCCCCTATCATGTGACCAGGGTAATTCTGGCCTTCCTGGTACCAAAGGGTTGAAGGGAGACCTCGGACTGCCTGGAGTTCCCGGATTCCCAGGTCAGTCAGGAATAACATTCCCATTCCTAGTCGATCACCAAACATTTCTGTAAATAAAAACAATGATAAAGCCTCGCGTTCTTATTTTTTTTAAATTAGTTTCGCACTGTTGGTGTTAGGTGCACTTGATTCAGCAACCCTAGTACCGGTAAGGCAAAGTGTTTGCATTTTGAACCATTTCATGTGTCTGAAGGTAGAACCCCGCCAACTGGTCCAGAGAGCAAATCAAGTGTACCTATAGGCCTACCACTGGCCAATCAGATAGCTCAGATCACTGTGTCTGCACAGTTTCCTCACGCCATAAACTGTAAAAACAAAAGCCTAGAATGCACAGCAAAGTTGATAATATGAGATTTCAAAACTTTTAAAACCATGACTAGAGAGAGATTAAACGAATACAGCGAAGAGCTGCTGTTTTTATAAGTAAGTTTGTGTTTAAGTTGTTATTCATCACTGTCAACACTATACCGAGGAGTATTTCACTTTCTCTGGTCATAGGACTAACATCATGAATTGGTGCATGAGGCAGAAATAATGCAGTGCGACTTAAGTTTCGCCATTAGCTGGAAGACTGTGTCCCCTTTTCTCAGCAGAGGGAGGGAAAAAGGAGGGACGGTGAGTCGGGTGAGAGGTAGCTGCTCCCTCCCTAACCTTCAGACTGACCATCAGATGCAGGCCATCTGTCCTAGGAGAAAAAGTGTATAATTATGCTCACTCAGCTGCGCCTCACAAGTAATACAACAAATTATATATTACCAGTGTGATCATATACCTAAAATGTGTAAATATAATTTCAAAATGGTCTGAGAAGAACAATATTGGCAGGGCAATTCAAGTGTAGCCAATATGCAGTGATAATGTATTGGGCCTATAGCCTATTGCACAAACATAATTTCCACAAAACTGTTTTTAATTGGTTAATGTTGCATAGACTTAAGTTTTTTAAGTAATGTAAAAAAAAATCTGAGTGGTAGTTCCCGGCTTGCATTTTGAAAAGGTTTGTGACCACGGGTATATGTGAATGTCCCATCATAGGTATCTCTGTTGACAATATTCCCTCATCTCCCTTATTTCCCTTCCTCTCCACCTCTCTCACTCTACTCCCTTCCTCTCTCTTTCCTCCCCCCTCTCTCTCCTTCCTCTCTCTCTACTCCCTCTCTCCACCTCTCGCTCTCTACCCCAGGACCAAAGGGAGATTCTGGAATCCCTGGATCATCTGGTCTCCCTGGAGAACCCGGAGATGCTGGCACTACTGGTGAGTCTTCACCCCTCATCCCCTCTGCGTGCGCACACACATACACATAGACACACCCTCCCAAACACCTACACACACTCCCAAAAACTCTAACTGACATCTCTGGTGTACCCCACTTCTCTTCTCTGAAACCTCTCTCGTTGTCATCTTTAATCTCAGGACCCCCAGGTGACCCAGGTTTTGCTCCAGCCCCCATCGTGCTGAAGGGAGAGCGTGGCTCCCCCGGCCCTTCAGGTCTACCAGGCGGCCGTGGCGCCACAGGACCCCCCGGACTGGAGGGACTCTCAGGTCAGTGGACTGTCATACCCAGTGTCTGTTTGCCATAGGAGAGTTTTATATTCAGTTCATAAAGTTAATTACAATTAGCTTAATTCTTACCAGAGGATGCTTGAAGCTGCAGTACGTTATCATTAGCTAGTTACTAGAGCTAGCGAAGAGAGTTTTCCGCTTGGAGGTATATGAGGTCACTGATGAGTCATCTGGTCTGTTCCAGGTCAGCCCGGTCAGCCAGGAGACTCCGGTCCTGAGGGACCCCCAGGATTCAGTGGAGCCTCCGGGCGCAAGGGAGACCCAGGACCCGCCGGACAGCCAGGTAAGATTGCCATCTTCCTCAGGTCCATAGCACACAAATACTTCAAATCTCTCTTACACAGACCTAACCTTCCATTGTGTATATCAGTTAGTAGTCATATAGTATTAGTCAATAGTCATTACAATATGTAGCTCTAGAAGTGTAAAATAAACTCAAATCAAGTCAACTTAGTTATAGTATTGTTCATTGAGTTCAGTGAGTTAATTGACAGGACAAACAAGATTGAGTCCTAAGACAGACCTTAGTCAAATACATTGAGGTGCCTTTGATTTAGCCATGACTTTGCACTTTTGGGACTATTTCATTGGGTCCATTGTACTTGCCAAACTAAATCAAGTATTAGAAAAGTACACTATATATACAAAAGCATGTGGACACCCCTTCAAATTTAGAGGATTCAGCTATTTCAGCCACACCCGTTGCTGACGGGTGTATTAAATCGAGCACACAGCCACGCAATCTCCATAAACAAACATTGGCAGTAGAATGGCCTTACTGAAGAGCTCAGTGACTTTCAACCTGACACTGACATAGGATGCCACCTTTGCAACAAGTCACTTCATCAGATTTCTGCTCTGCTAGAACTGCCCCGGTCAAGTGCTGTTATTGTGAAGTGGAAACGGCTAGGAGCACCAACGGCTCAGCCGTGAATTGGTAGGTCACACAAGCTCACTGAACGAGACCGCTGAGTGCTGAAGTGCGTAGCGCGTAAACAAATAATCTGTCCTCGGTTGCAACACTCACTACCGGGTTCCAAACTGCCTCTGGAAGCAACGTCAGCACAAGACCTGTTCATCGGGAGCTTCATGAAATGGGTTTCCATAGCCGAGCAGCCGACCATGCGCAATGCCAAGTGTTCAGCTGGAGTGGTTTAAAGCTCGCCGGCATTGGACTCTGGAGCAGTGAAAATGCGTTCTCTGGAGTGATGAATCACACTTCACCATTTGGCAGTCCGACAAACAAATCTGGGTTTGGTGGATGCCAGCTGTAAAGTTTGTTGGAGGAGGAATAATGGTCTGGGGCTGTTTTTCATGGTTTGGCTAGGCCCCTTTGTTCCAGTGAAGGGAAATCTTAACACACAACGACATTCTAGACGATTCTGTGCTTCCAACTTTGTGGCAACAGTTTGGGGAAGGCCCTTTTCTGTTTCAGCATGACAATGCCCCTGTGCGCAAAGCGAGGTCTGTACAGAAGTGGTTTGTCGAGATCAGTGTGGAAGAACATGACTGGCCTGCACAGAGCCCTGACCTCAACCCCATCGAATACCTTTGGAATGAATTGGAATGGCGACTGCGAGCCAGGCCTAATCGCCCAGAATCAGTGCCCTTCCTTACTAATGCTCTTATGACTGAATGGAAGCCAGTCCCCCCAGCAATGTTCCAACATCTAGTGGAAGAGTACAGGCTGTTATAGCAGCAAAGGTGGGACCAACTCCATGTTAATGCCCATGATTTTGGAATGAGATGTTCGACAAGCAGGTGTCTACATACTTTTGGTCATGTAGTGTGTTTCACATTTTAACCCAGATCTGTCAGAGAAAACCAGAAATAGTTTGGCCAAATGTTCCTCCATGTTGGAATCGTTATTAATATCAACACATACCGGTATACATATTTGAATAATGTAATTATTATTAATGTTCCCACTGCTCTGTTCCCTGTTTTCTCAAACTCACTGTGACAATATCATTATAGCACATCTTCAAATCAAATGTTATTTGTCACATACACATGCTTAGCAGATGTTCATGCGAGTGTAGCGAAATGCTTGTGCTTCTAGTTCCGACCATGCAGGAATATCTAACATAAGTAAGTAATCTAACCTAACAATTTCACAACAACTACCTTATGGATGATAGCGGGGTGAACAGGCAGTGGCTCGGGTGGTTGTTGTCCTTGATGATCTTTTTGGCCTTCCTGTGACATCGGGTGGTGTAGGTGTCCTGGAGGGCAGGTAGTTTGCCCCCGGTGATGCGTTGTGCAGACCTCACTACCCTCTGGAGAGCCTTACGGTTATGGGTGGAGCAGTTGCCTTACCAGGCGGTGATACAGCCCGACAGGATGCTCTCGATTGTGCATCTGTAAAAGTTTGTGAGTGTTTTTGGTGACAAGCCGAATTTATTCAGCCTCCTGAGGTTGAAGAGGCGCTGCTGCGCCTTCTTCACCACTCTGTCTGTGTCGGTGGACCATTTCAGTTTGTCCGTGATGTGTACGCCGAGGAACTTAAAACTTTCCACCCTCTCCACTACTGTCCCATCAATGTGGATAGGGGTCTGCTCCCTCTACTGTTTCCTGAAGTCCACGATCATCTCCTTTGTTTTGTTGACATTGAGTGTGAGGTTATTTTCCTGACACCACACTCCGAGGGCCCTCACCTCCTCCCTGTGGGCCGTCTCGTCGTTGTTGGTTATCAAGCCTACCACTGTAGTGTCGTCTGCAAACTTGAGTTGGAGGCGTGCATGAACAGGGAATACAGGAGAGGGCTGAGAACGCACCCTTGTAGGGCCCCAGTGTTGAGGATCAGCGGGGTGGAGATGTTGTTACCTACCCTCACCACCTGGGGGCGGCCCGTCAGGAAGTCCAGGACCCAGTTGCACAGGGCGGGATCGAGACCCAGGGTCTCGAGCTTAATGACGAATTTGGAGGGTACTATGGTGTTAAATGCTAAGCTGTAGTCGGTGAACAGCATTCTTATATACAGTGGGGCAAAAAAGTATTTAGTCAGCCACCAATTGTGCAAGTTCTCCCACTTAAAAAGATGAGAGAGGCCTGTAATCATCATAGGTACAATTCAACTATGACAGACAAAATGAGGGGAAAAAATCCAGAAAATCATATTGTAGGATTTTTAATGAATTTATTTGCAAATTATGGTGGAAAATAAGTATTTGGTCACCTACAAACAAACAAGATTTCTGGCTCTCACAGACCTGTAACTTCTTCTTTAAGAGGCTCCTCTGTCCTCCACTCGTTACCTGTATTAATGGCACCTGTTTGAACTTGTTATCAGTATAAAAGACACCTGTCCACAACCTCAAACAGTCACACTCCAAACTCCACTATGGCCAAGACCAAAGAGCTGTCAAAGGACACCAGAAACAAAATTGTAGACCTGCACCAGGCTGGGAAGACTGAATCTGCAATAGGTAAGCAGCTTGGTTTGAAGAAATCAACTGTGGGAGCAATTATTAGGAAATGGAAGACATACAAGACCACTGATAATCTCCCTCGATCTGGGGCTCCACGCAAGATCTCACCCCGTGGGGTCAAAATGATCACAAGAACGGTGAGCAAAAATCCCAGAACCACACGGGGGAACCTAGTGAATGACCTGCAGAGAGCTGGGACCAAAGTAACAAAGCCTACCATCAGTAACACACTACGCCGCCAGGGACTCAAATCCTGCAGTGCCAGACGTGTCCCCCTGCTTAAGCCAGTACATGTCCAGGCCCATCTGAAGTTTGCTAGAGAGCATTTGGATGATCCAGAAGAAGATTGGGAGAATGTCATATGGTCAGATGAAACCAAAATATAACTTTTTGGTAAAAACTCAACTCGTCGTGTTTGGAGGACAAAGAATGCTGAGTTGCATCCAAAGAACACCATACCTACTGTGAAGCATGAGGGTGGAAACATCATGCTTTGGGGCTGTTTTTCTGCAAAGGGACCAGGACGACTGATCCGTGTAAAGGACAGAATGAATGGGGCCATGTATCGTGAGATTTTGAGTGAAAACCTCCTTCCATCAGCAAGGGCATTGAAGATGAAACGTGGCTGGGTCTTTCAGCATGACAATGATCCCAAACACACCGCCCGGGCAACGAAGGAGTGGCTTCGTAAGAAGCATTTCAAGGTCCTGGAGTGGCCTAGCCAGTCTCCAGATCTCAACCCCATAGAAAATCTTTGGAGGGAGTTGAAAGTCCGTGTTGCCCAGCAACAGCCCCAAAACATCACTGCTCTAGAGGAGATCTGCATGGAGGAATGGGCCAAAATACCAGCAACAGTGTGTGAAAACCTTGTGAAGACTTACAGAAAACGTTTGACCTCTGTCATTGCCAACAAAGGGTATATAACAAAGTATTGAGAAACTTTTGTTATTGACCAAATACTTATTTTCCACCATAATTTGCAAATAAATTTATTAAAAATCCTACAATGTGATTTTCTGGATTTTATTTTCTCATTTTGTCTGTCATAGTTGAAGTGTACCTATGATGAAAATTACAGGCCTCTCATCTTTTTAAGTGGGAGAACTTGCACAATTGGTGGCTGACTAAATACTTTTTTGCCCCACTGTAGGTATTCCTCTTGTCCAGATGGGTTAGGGCAGTGTGCAGTGTGGTTGCGATTGCGTCGTCTGTAAAGCTATTGGGGCGGTAAGCAAATTGGAGTGGGTCTAGGGTGTCAGGTAGGGTGGAGGTGATATGGTCCTTGACTAGTCTCTCAAAGCACTTCATGATGACGGAAGTGAGTGCTACTGATCATTATACCATGTCTTACTGATCATTATAGCTAGGGATGTGCATCTTTCCCTTTCAAGATGATTCGATACATATCTGAATACATGGGCTCAACGATACGTTGTAGTTTGAAACGATTCGATGCAATTCCGTTTGATTAGAGACCGAATAAATGTGATTCGGCACTGACTTCTGTGTGTCTGTGTGTGTGTGTGTGTGTGTGTGTGTGTGTGTGTGTGTGTGTGTGTGTGTGTGTGTGTGTGTGTGTGTGTGTGTGTGTGTGTGTGTGTGTGTGTGTGTGTGTGTAAATGATGTATGCCTGTGGTGTATGTACTATGCAGGCTCATGAGCTGAGCCATTAGGGAGACTAGGCATCTACCACCCCACTACCACTAACAGACAAAGCTCATTCAGAAAGGGGGTGGTATTCTCAATGTATTGTTTGCTGTCATTATCTGTCTGTTTGTAAAACTGAAAATTCATTAAAAAAAAAAGTTAGATGGTGAGTGGAAGGGAACAGCAATCTTCAAGTCTTTCCACAGTTTTTCAATGGGATTCAAGTCTGGCCTTTGAATGGACCACTCAAGGACTTTCACATTCTTGTTCTGAAGCCATTCCAGTCTTGCTTTGGCTGTATGATTGTGGTCATTGTCCTGTTGGAGTGTAAATCTTCGCCCCCAGTCTAAGTTCGTTTGCACTCTGAAGCAGGTTCTCATCAAGAATTTGCCTGTATTTGGCTCCATTCACTGTTCCATCTATCCTTACCAGTCTCCCTGTCCCTGCTGCTGAAAGCATCCACATAGCGTGATGCTGCCACCACAATGCTTCACGGTTGGGGTGGTGTTAAGACGGGTGATGAGCTGTGCCTGGTTTTCTCCAGACACAGCTCTTTGCATTCAGGCCAAAGCGTTCAATCTTTGTCTCATCAGACCACATAATCTTATGCCTTATGATCTCTGAGTTTTTCACGGGGGGTTTTGCAAGCTCCAGGTGTGCTGTCATGTGCCTTTTTCTCAGGAGTGGCTTCCATCTGGTCACTCTCCCATAAAGCCTAGATTGGTGAAGTGCTGTAGAGACTTATCCTTCTGGCAAGTTCTTCCACCTCAGCCAAGGAACCCTGTAGTTCTTTCAGGTCCTTCTTGCCCGGTTGTTTAGTTTGGTAGGACGGCTAGCTCTAGGCAGAGTCTGGGTCGTTCCATATTTTTTCAATTTCCCAGTGATGGAGAGCACTGTGCTCTTGGAAACGTTCAACACTCTAGAAATTGTTTTATACCCTTCCCCAGATACAGTGGCAAGAAAAAGTATGTGCACCCTTTGGAAATACCTGGATTTCTGCATAAATTGGTCATAAAATGTAATCTGATCTTCATCTAGGTCACAACAATAGACAAACAGTCTGCTTAAACTAATAACACAAAACAACTATATGTTTTCATGTCTTAATTGAACACACTGTGTAAACATTCACAGTGCAAGGTGAAAAAAGTATGTGAACCATTGGATTTAATAACTGGTTGACCCTCCTTTGGCAGCAATAACCTCAACCAAACATTTTCTGTAGTTGCGGATCAGACCTGCACAACGGTCAGGAGGAATTTTGGCCATTCCTCTTTACAAAACTGTTTCAGTTCAGCAATATTCTTGGGATGTCTGGTGTGAACTGCTCTCTTGAGGTCATACCACAGCATCTCAATCGGGTTGAGGTCAGGACTCTGACTGGGCCACTCCAGAAGGCGTATTTTCTTCTGTTGAAGCCATTCTGTTGTAGATTTACTTCTGTATTTTGGGTCGTTGTCTTGTTGCATCACCCAACTTCTGTTGAGCTTCAATTGGCGGACAGATAGCCTTACATTCTCCTGCAAAACGTCTTGATGAACTTGAGAATTCATTTTTCCGTCGATGATAGCAAGCTGTCCATGCCCTGAGGCAGCAAAGCAGCCCCAAACCATGATGCTCCCTCCACCATACTTTACAGTTGGGATGAGGTTTTGATGTTGGTGTGCTGTGCTGTGCCTTTTTTTTCTCCACTCATAGTGTTGTGTGTTCCTTCCAGACAACTCAACTGTAGTTTCATCTGTCCACAGAATATTTTTTGGAACATCCCGGTGCACTTTCGCAAACTTCAGATGTGCAGCAATGGCTTCAGCAGTGGCTTCTTCCGTGGAGTCCTCCCATGACCACCATTCTTGTTTAGTGTTTTACGTATCGTAGACTAGTCAACAGAGATGTTTTCATGTTCAAGTCTTTAGCTGACACTCTAGGATTCTTCTTAACCTCATTGAAAATTCTGCGCTGTGCTCTTGCAGTCATTTTTTGCAGGACGGCTACTCCTAGGGAGAGTAGCAACAGTGCTGAACTTTCTCCATTTATAGACAATTTGTCATACCGTGGACTGATGAACATCAAGGCTTTTAGAGATACTTTTGTAACCCTTTACAGCTTTATGCAAGTCAACAATTCTTAATCTTGGGTCTTCTGAGATCTCTTTTGTTCGAGGCATGGTTCACATCAGGCAATTCTTCTTGTGAATAGCAAACTCCAATTTTGTGAGTGTTTTTTATAGGGCAAGGCAGCTCTAACCAACATCTCCAATCTCGTCTCATTGATTGGACTCCATGTTAGCTGACTCCTGACTCCAATTAGCTTTTGGAGAAGTCATTAGCCTAGGGGTTCACATACTTTTCCTGACCTACAAATACAATAATTTGTGCGTTATTAATTTAAGCACACTATGTTTGTCTATTGTTGTGACTTAGATGAAGATCAGATCAAATTTGATGACCAATTTATGCAGAACTCCAGCTAATTCCAAAGGGTTCACATACTTTTTCTTGCCACTGTATTTGCCTCATCACAATTCTATCTCGGAGATCTATGGACAGTTTCTTGGATGTGATGATATAGTTTCAGCTCTGATATTCACTGTCAACTGTGGGACCTTATATAGACAGGTGGGTTTCTTTCTAAATCATGTCCAAACAATTGGATTGGCTTCAGGTGGACTCCAATCAAGTTGTAGTGATGTCTCAAGGATGATCAAAGGAAATTGGAGGCACCTGAGCTCAATTTGGAGTGTCATAGCAAAGGGGTGTGAATGCTTCTCTCAACCAGCTTCACCTGAAATGCTTTTCCCAACAGGCTTGAAGGACTTCCCACATATGCTGAGCACTTGTTGGCTGCTTTTCTTTCACGCTGCGGTCCAACTCAATCCAAACCATCTCAATTGGGTTGAGGTCTGGTGATTGTAGAGGACAGGTCATCTGATGCAGCCCTCCATCACTCTGCTTCTTGGTCAAATAGCCCTTACACAGTCTGTAGGTGTGTTGGGTCATTGTCCTGTTGAAAAACAATTGAGAGACCCACTAAGCGCAAACCAGACAGGGTGGTGTATCGCTGCAGAGTGCTGTGGTAGCCATGCTGGTTGTATGCTTTGAATTCTAAATAAATCACTGACAGTGTCACCAGAAAAGCACCCCCACACCATCACTCCTCCTCCTCCATGCTTCACGGTGGGAACCACACATGCGGAGATCATCCGTTCACCTACTCTGCGTCTCACAAAGACACGGCGGTCGGGACCAAAAGTCTCACATTTGGACTCATCAGACCAAAGGACAGATTTCCACCGGTCTAATGTCCATTGCTCATGTCTGCAGCAGAGGTAACTCTGGGTCTTCCTTTCCTGTGGTGGATGTAACGATATGCGCTGCGAGTCGGGAAGCAAGTTCAGGGAGTGTGTTTTAATAAAATAATCATAATCCAAAACAATAAACACTAACAGCACACAGACATGAAACAGAAACAATGATGCCTGGGGAATGAACCAAAGGGAGCGACATATAAAGGGAAGGTAATCAGGGAAGGGATGGAGTCCAGGTGAGTCTGACGACGCACAGGTGCGCGTAACGATGGTGACAGGTGTGCGCCATAACGAGCAGCCTGGTGAGCACACGTGACAGTACCTCCTCCCTGACGTGCGGCTCCAGCCGCATGACGCCGACCAAAATGACGATCCCGGGGATCAGGAGCGGACCGGTCACCTCTGCTGAGGTGACCTGTCAGTCCGGCTGAGACGCGAGAGCATGGCGACCTAGAGCGCCGGAGAAAGCATACGTGACGGTGTACCTACTCCCCGGCATGTTCGGCTCCAGCAGCTGGACGCCAACCAAAGGGACGATCCCGGGGATCAGGAGAGGACCGGTCACTCCTGCTGATGCGCGGGAACCTGACAGACCGGCTGAGGCAGGGGAGCCGGTCAATCTGGTTGAGGCATGAGAGCCTGGCGATCTGTCCGAGGCATGAGAGCCTGTAGGGGCTCCCGGACCCGACATCATTCCCACTGAAAAAAAAAACACACTCCCTGATGCTTCCCTTAGGTGAGGCGTCATTGTTGCTGTTTCAGTTTCATGTCTGTGCGTTGTTCGTGTTTCTTGTTTTGTATTATGTTGCATTTATTTATTAAAACACTCACTCCCTGAACATCGTTACAGTGGTTCTCATGAGAGCCAGTTTCATCATAGTGCTTGATGGTTTTTGCGACTGCACTTGAAGAAACTTTCAGTTCTTGAAATTTTGACTGACCTTCTTGTTTTAAAGTAATGATGGACTGTTGTTTCTCTTTGCTTATTTGAGCTGTTCTTGCTATAATATGGACTTGGTCTTTACCAAATAAAGCTATGTTCTGTGTACCAACCCTACCTTGTCACAACAAAACTGATTGGCTCAAATGTATCAAGTTGGAAAGAAATGCCAGAAATTAACTTTTAACAAGGCACACCTGTTAGTTGAAATGCATTCCAGGTGACTACATCATGAAGCTGGTTGAGAGAATGCCAAGAGTGTGCAAAGATGTCATCAACGCAAAGGGTGGCTACTTTGAAGAATCTCAAATATAAAATATTTGATGAACACTTTTTTGGTTACTACATGATTCCATATGTGTTATTTCATCGTGTTGATGTCTTCACTATTATTCTACAATGTAGAAAATAGTAATAATAAAGAAAAACCGTTGAATGAGTCGGTGTGTCCAAACTTTTGACTGGTACTGTATATCACTCCTCGCCTATCCAGCTGATGTGTGGTGAGTGTTCTGGCACAATAATGGTTGCTGTGCATCACCCAGGTGGATGCTACACATTTGTGGTGGATGAGGTTGAGTACCTCAGTTGGTAGAAAAGCACTATATAAATCCAATCAATTATTATTCAAATAAAATATATTGTAGGCCCTGTTCAGCAGGTACAGTGCCTTCAGAAAGTATTCACACCCTTGACTTTTTTATTGTGTTACAGCCTGAATTTAAAATGGATTACATTTAGATTTTGTGTCACGGGCCTACACACAATACCCCATAATGTGAAAGTGGAACTATGTTTTTAGAATTTTTTTTAAATATTTTTTTATTTTTACAAATGAGTAAAAAATGAATATCTGAAATGTCTTGAGTCAATAAGTATTTAGCCCCTTTGTTATGGCAAACCTAAATAAGTTCAGGAGTAAAAATGTGCTTAACAAGTCACATAATAAATTGCATGCTACATTTTAATCAGTTTGGGGTCCGCGGACCAATGTCCGATCTTAAACATTTGAATCGGGGACCGATATGGTGAATCGTTACATCCCTAATTATAGCACATCTAAAGCTTTCACACTGGCAGTTTGATTCTAATCTGATAATTTTTCTGCAGCCTGAATCAGATATTTCAAGCCAGATACAAATCAGATTTCTGGCCATGTGACTTGTGTCTAAACAGTTAAATCTCATTTATTTTCCATTAAGTGGTTTGTAGACTGTTTTTTGGCATATATTGTTGCATGCTGGCTACTCTGTTGACAGTTTGACAAGAACGTGGTATTACTAGCTTGTTAATTGTTTACAAACAAATTTGAGAATGTGCTAGCAAGCTAAACTGCTACCTAGCTAACTAGTTGACTGTTGTTGCTAGCCAAAAATTACTTGTTTTGAAAGGTGGATCATCTTATCCTTTGAGGCTTTAGTGTTCTTACACTGATTTCGAACATTCAAAGCAACTGGGAAAGTTCTATGGCAGGCGTAGTTGTGACCTTAGCTTGCTACATAACTTCTGATTGAGAGGGAGCACGAGCATCACCACCAACCAGCCAACACTACTGCACACACACGCGTCATTACCATGACAGCTACCATAGCCACGTCTGCAAATGACTAAAGTCTGAACATACACAAATCCGATTTGGACATGTGTAACTCGCTGTTTGGACAGTCAGTCTTCCAAAACTGATTTTTTTTTTTAAAACAACTGATTTGAGCATTAAGCCTGTAGTGTGAACAAGGCATTACTGATCATTGTAGCACATCTTACTGATCATTGTAGCACATCTTACTGATTATACTGATCATTGTAGCACATCTTACTGATTATACTGATCATTGTACCACATCTTACTCTGCCAAGAACTTTACTCTGCCTAAGATATGTAGTATTATACAATTCATTGAGTTGTTAATGTTCCCCATGCTTTGTCTTTTATCTCTTCTATCCCCTGTTCCCAGGTGAGCGTGGATATCCCGGTCCCCCTGGTTCAGATGGCCTGCAGGGCCCCCCAGGTCCATCTGGATCTGCCTCTGTGGCACACGGCTTCCTGATCACCAGACACAGTCAGGGCGAGGACGTCCCCATCTGCCCAGAGGGCACCGGCCTCATCTACGACGGCTACTCTCTGCTCTACGTACAGGGCAACGAGAGGGCACACGGACAGGACCTGGGTAAGGATGGAGACTGGAGTTATATATACAAGCTGGTACACAAAGACGCATGCACACACATGCGCGGTCGCACACACACACACATAGGAAATAATTCAGAGCTGGAAAAACCTCCAAACAAATTATTAAACTCTCCTCCTTCCCCCTCTCTTCTCATCCCTCTCCTCTCCTTCCTTCCTCCCTCGCCTCTCCCCTCCCTATCTCTTCTCCCCATCTTCTTGCCCCTCCTTCCCCCCCTCCCTATCTCTTCTCCCCATCTTCTTGCCCCTCCTTCCCCCCCTCCCTCTCTTCTCCCCATCCTCTCGCCCCTCTTTCCTCTACTCCCTCTCTCTAGGAACTGCTGGAAGTTGCCTGCGTCGGTTCAGCACCATGCCATTCATGTTCTGTAACATCAACAACGTGTGTAACTTCGCCTCCCGTAACGACTACTCCTATTGGCTGTCCACACCCACGCCCATGCCCATGACTATGGCCCCCATCACCGGAGAGGGCATCAAACCTTACATCAGCAGGTAGAGAGGGATGGAGGGAGGGAGGGAGGGAGGGAGGGGGAGGGATGGAGGTAAAGAGGGAAGGAGGGATGGAGGGACGGAGGGCATATAGAGGAGACGAGATACAATAGGAGACTGTGATTTGATCATGTCTGAGTGTGTGTATTTAACCACTCCTCTATGTGTGTGTGTTTTAGGTGTGCAGTGTGTGAGGCCCCTGCCATGGTGATCGCTGTACACAGTCAGACCATTCAGATCCCCACCTGCCCCAACTACTGGGAACCACTGTGGATCGGATACTCCTTCATGATGGTACACACACACACATGCACACGCACGCACGCACGCACGCACGCACGCACGCACGCACGCACGCACACACACACACACACACACACACAGAGGAATCAAGTTTGACATTTTAAGTGTGTTTAAGCCACCATATGAACACACACATTTACTTTTCTCCACCAATCCCTCCCACTCCCACTCCCACTCCCCTCCTCCTCTCCCTCCCTCTCTCTTTTTATAACAGCACACTAGTGCTGGTGCTGAGGGTTCGGGTCAGGCTCTGGCCTCTCCTGGCTCCTGTCTAGAGGAATTCCGGAGCGCTCCCTTCATCGAGTGCCACGGTCGGGGGACCTGCAACTACTACGGCAACTCCTACAGCTTCTGGCTGGCCACCGTCGACCAATCAGAAATGTTCAGGTACGAGAGAATGTTGCAGAGATTATGATGGGTTTTTTCCCCTCAGTAATTGATTTATTGAATAACTGATTGGTTGATTGATCCTGAGTAATGAGGAATTACACTGAAAACATTAGATAATGTAGTTATTTGCTTGAGATGGGTAATTTTCATATAAAATGTAAAGATCCGAATGCTCATACAGTGATGCCAAACCCTGACCTCTAACCCCTGACCCCTAACAGGAAGCCACAGTCGGAGACGCTGAAAGCAGGTAACCTGCGGACGCGCGTCAGCCGCTGTGTGGTCTGTATGAAGAGGACGTAACAGCGCAGCGGCAACCGTTGCCGGGGACAACCGACAACGAACATGGCGGCGGCGGAGGGGTGGTGATGATGACGTCTCCGTGACAAGGTGGAATTCCAATGGTGTATTGTCTTCCGGAAACAACAACTTAAATGGTGCTACTGTGCAACACAGCAACAAAAGAAAAAACGCTGAAAAAATGAATCTATTTAGTCTTTTCTTCTTTTTTAATACCTCAAGTACGTCAAAAAGAAACACAAAAAAAACATGAAAGGTGCCTTGTGTGACAAAAGTGCATTTTATTTTTATCTTTTCAAAATTGTTATTTTGTTTCAACAACAAAAATATATATATTTAGATTTTCAGTACAGTACAGAGGGTGGTACAAACATTTCATTTTTAGACAGATTTTTCTTTCATTTTTTCATTTTTTATTTTTTTGTGTTTTACAAACGAGTGGAGTTGTCTCCGTGTTACCAAATCGGCACTTTGACGTCGGAACATCAAAGAGAAGAGATGCACTGATGAGCTTTCTTAGCGAGACTGCGTTTTTCTAGGTTTTCATTTTTATTAAATCTTTCTGTTATTCTTTCTTTTTGATTTAGTTTTTTCTCCTTGGTGGTACTAACACTGCTGTCTCTCCCAGCCTGTTAACTCTAGGCCTCATTTCTCTTTTTGTAAGTAATTAAATGTGTATATTATGTAAAACACCTTTATAGTTGTAAGACAAAACAGTTACTTAGCTATATTATGAATTTCTGGGTTGTTTTTGTTTGTTCACTCGTCTTCACTCATTTTATTGATTCATGCACTCATTCACACACTCACGCATTCACTCGCTCACATATACACTCATTCAGATATTGTACATCTATAAATGAAACAGTATTATATATATATATATATATATATATATATATTTAAAAATTTAAAAAAGTATATACACTATTTGGCTGCGGGCGGGAGTTTTTTTTCCATCATTATTTTTATCTCCAAAAGGTATTTTTTTCACATTTCACAAAACTATTGGCATGACAACGAAACTGAGTAAACAGAGTTTCCCTGTCAACCAATCAAAAACCCTATCCTATTATGATCATGTACTGTGTATGATAATGGCAATCACTCAAGCTTTTGTATTTGATTTCTACTAGTAATCTATCGTTAACTGGGGGGTTAGAAAATTACCCGATTTCATGCCATAACAGGTTGATAATAAAATCCACTCCTGGAAATGTATATTATTGATATTAATTCAGATCTTAACACTGGTCTAGGTTGTCCCACTAGGAACTAGCGTGTCATAAGTATGCACGTAATGTTACGTACTGCGAGAATAGAATCAAATAGAATCTGTTCTATTCTTTTTTTTTCTATTCTACGGTCAACGAGGAGAGCTGTGGGGGGATGATTCTTCCTGTGATGTTGTTTTTCAAAGCTTATTTTTAATTTGTAATGTCACCATGGGGTGACATTAATTTCAAAAAATCTTTTTTTTGTTTTTTTTGTTATGTTATCCAGAAGTTGTTATAAACTTTTAAGACTGAAAAATAAACCCAATGTCCATTGTTTTGTGTGGAAACGTTTCTCCCCTATCTTGGAAGTGCACACTTCTAGTGCACACTTAAGTGCTCTGTTCCGGTACTTCGACTAATGTGTTTCTGTGCATTGTCTTATCAACATGCCTGCAGCTCACATAATAAACTTGAATCCTACAGAGCCAAGCTTCAAGGAGACATTGACTATGACAGACAATGACTAGGGATATTGTATAATAACAATGTATTTAACTTGTATTACAGAAAATAATCTCAAAGCCCATACAAAAGAAAAACAAACAACAAATGTAAATTGAGATGGTATTGAGATTGAATGTCTCAATTTGGCTTCAGATGAAAGGCTGTGTGTTGAGGCAGTTTGGATCTGAAAGGCAGTGTAGCTTCGGCTGAGGGGGAGTCGATGGTCAGTACCTCCATAGGACCTGCTTCTCCGTAGCTACTGGTTGTCCATTGCAGAACATGTAGCACCTCCATGGGTGATGCCACAGCTGCTGAAAAGGACACGAGAAGTCACAACATCTTGGCAGCTGTTAAGAACAGTCCCTGAACGTCTTCTGCCATCTCTGGACACAGCATGCAGTACTTTTTGTAATTCCTTCCTGGCAGATTAAACAATAAAGTAGGGGCTGCATTATTTGAATCCAAAACAGCAAACTAGCTAGCTATAGGCGTAAGCCCCAAAAAATTATGAAAGTCAGAGTCAAGACCATGAGATGTAAATGATCAACCCCCAGATCAAACCCCTAAACATTATTTAAAAAATGTGACGAAAAATATGAAAATAACAAAATTATGTACAATATTTACAGAGCTCTCTGCCTAGGCCAGGGGTCCACATTGTTTTTATATCAATATCAAATCGTTTCTGGGTAACAATTAAGTACTTTACTGTAATAGTTTCCCGGTAAAATTTAAAAAAATTGCTCAAGCAAGAATTTTGTTTGGGCTGTCTGGGTGTGGTCTGAGAGGGGAGGGGAAAACTTATTGGCAGAGAGGTTTGGAGCTCTCTTTTTATTGGCAGAGAGGTTTGGAGCTCTCTTTGTTATTGGTCTATTAGTCTCGAGTTGCCATACCAACAAAACCACCTCATTGTCACACCTCCCTTGGAGGTCTACAGAATTATGTTTTGCAAAAATGTTTTGAATGGGGGAAGCTGCGTCCCAATATGACGACTGGAGTATGGGCGTGTAGAAAGGAGTGGGTGTGTCGAAAGGAGTGGCCATTTCGAAAGCAAGCAGGTAATTGTGCAGATATTACTGCTCCGCCTAACCTTCTGCAAGCTCAGACTCAACAGACGATACCCTGTCCGAGGTAGATAGTAAGAAGAATTTGGTCCAGTAGGAGTGACATTTTGGGAAAAAGTGGAGCCTTGCCTTTTGGCGGATCCATTTGTGGTTTCAGGGTGAGTGAGAAAGTTCAGGGTGGGTGCAGTTCACAGGAGGTCGGTAGCACCTTAATTGGGGAGGACGGGCTCGTGGTAATGACTAGAGCAGAATCAGTGGAATGGTATCAAATACATCAAAAACACAGTTTCCATGTGTATGATATCATTCCATTTGCTCCGTTCCAGCTGTTATTATGAGCTGTCCTCCCCTCAGCAGCCTCCACTGGTGCAGTTGAATCAGTGAAGGTAAACTGTAGAGGACATGTGATATTTGTTTGTGTTTCTTCTGACCAGAGGGAGCGGGTGCTCCGTGTCATGCAACTTGGGTCAAGATCTTCTTGCTTTGCTCTTAGGAGCAGGGCACAATTGAAAGGAGTGATTTATAGGGTTGTGTTAACTGTGGAGGTGGAGATGGAGATGTCTGCTCTACCCAAAATTACAATCAACCAATTGCAGCATTACCACAAAAATGGAAGAGGCAAGTGGAAAGGGGAAAAAGTAAGGAACTTGTCTGTCAGCCCTGCATTATAGACCAAAATTGGTTCAAGATAATTGTGATGAATAAAAAAAGTATGGGAGATACAACCTTCCCAGCTCTGCAGATTTTGCTGCGAAGAGAGTCATTAGATCATTTATTTTGGTACTGTCCATATGTTGTTTTTGTTCACAGGTTCAGGAATGGCTGAAGAATTGCAACATTTACCTAAAGCTAACTCTGCAGATAGCACAACTGGGTGATTTGAAAAGTCAGTCAATCGATCAATAATACTTTCAGCAAAAATGTTCATCTTTAAATTTACAATCTTCAGAATTGTGTGAAACATCAGTTTCAGTTGAACAATATGGGACAAATAGAAATCGAATATGGATTTTTTTATTTTACTAGGCAAGTCAGTTAAGAACAAATACTCATTTTCAATGATGGCCTAGGAACAGTGGGTTAACTGCCTTGTTCAGGGGCAGAATGACAAATGTTTACCTTGTCAGCTCGGGGATTCGATCTTGCAACCTTTCGGTTACAAGTCTAAACACTAGGCTACCTGCCGCCCCTAAATGGATGGTGTTAAGAGATTGATAGGAGGGGTTGAATGGAGCTGAAGGGTGAGACTAATAACAACAAGATATCTCATGTAAAAAATACTGTAGGGTGGGGGGTGCAAATAGTCTGGGTAGCCAGTTGACTAGATGTTCAGAAGTCTTATGGCTTGGGGGTAGAAGCTGTTTAGAAGCCTTTTGGACCTAGACTTGGTGCTCCGGTACCGCTTGCCGTGCGGTAGCAGAGAGAACGGTCTATGACTAGGGTGGCTGGAGTCTTTGACAATTTTTAGGGCCTTCCTCTGACAACGCCTGGTATAGAGGTCCTGGATGGCAGGAAGCTTGGCCCCAGTGATGTACTACCCTCTGTAGTGCGAGGCCGAGCAGTTGCCATACCAGGCAGTGATATAACCGGTCAGGATGCTCTAACTGGAGCAGCTGTAGAACCTTTTGAGGATCTGAGGACCCATGCCAAATCTTTTCAGTCTCCTGAGGGGGAGTAGGTTTTGTCGTGCCCTCTTCACGACTGTCTTGGTGTGCTTGGACTATGTTAGTTTGTTGGTCATGTGGACACCAAAGAACTTGAAGCTCTCAACCTGTTCCACTGCAGCCCCGTCGATGAGAATGGGAGCGTGCTCGGTCCTCTTTTTCCCGTAGTCCACAATCATCTCCTTTGTCTTGATCATGTTGGGGGAGAGGTTGTTATCCTGGCACCACACAGCCAGGTCTCTGACTTCCTCCCTATAGGCTGTCTTGTCGTTGTCGGTGATCAGGCCTACCACTGTTGTGTCATCGGCAAATGTAATGATAGTGTTGGAGTCGTGCCTGGCCGTGCAGTCATGAGTGAACAGGGAGTACAGGAGGGGACTGAGCATGCACCCCTGATGGGCCCGTGTTGAGGATCAGTGTGGCGGATGTGTTGTTACCTACCCTTATCACCTGGGGGCGGCCCGTCAGGAAGTCCAGGATCCAGTTGCAGAGGGAGGTGTTTAGTCCCAGGGTCCTTAGCTTATTGATGAGCTTTGAGGGCACTATGGGGTTGAACGCTGAGCTGTAGTTAATGAATTGCATTCTCGGATAGGTGTTCCACAGCGCAAATAAACGGACATCTTATATATAAAGTTGAAGCCAAAGTGTTGTTGTTCATTAGTTTACTCCAATTAGGGGGGGGGTTGGTAGAGTTAGTGGAAAATAATAAAGGAAAATATGTTTTAAATATATATATTTACAGTACCAGTCAAAAGTCTGGACACACCTACTCATTCAAAGGTTTTTCTTTATTTTTTACTATTTTCCACATTGTACATCAAAACTATGAAATAACACATATGGAATCACGTAGCCAAAAAAGTGTTAAACAAATCAAAATATATTTTAGATTTTAGATTCTTCAAAGTAGCCACCCTTTGCCTTGATGACAGCTTTGCACACTCTTAGCATTCTCTCAACCAGCTTAACCTGGAATGCTTTTCCAACAGTCTTGAAGGACATCCCACATATGCTGAGCACGTGTGGCTGCTTTTCCTTCACTCTGCGGTCAAACTCATCCCAAACTATCTTAATTGGGTTGAGATCGGGTGATTGTGGAGGCCAGGTCATCTGATGCACCACTCCATCACTATTATTCCTGGTCAAATAGCCCTTCCACAGCCTGGAGGTGTGTTGGGTCATTGTCCTGTTGAAAAACAAATGATAGCCTCACTAAGCGCAAACCAGATGGGATGGCGTATCGCTGCAGAATGCTGTGGTAGCCATGCTGGTTAAGTATGCCTTGAATTCTAAATAAATCACGACAGTGTCACCAGCAAAGCAGCCCCACACCATCACACCTCCTCCTCCATGCTTCACAGTGGAAACCATATTTTTAGTATTACATTGTTATTGATTGCTGGATTGTTGGGTTAGAGCTTGCAAGAAAGACATTTCACTATACTTGTGCATGTGACATTAAAACGTCAAACTACTATTCGGTTGATGTCCTCAGATCTACTTCAGATTAAGTTATTTCCAGACTCTGGCTTCAGCTCACAGTCTTTATCAAATCCAGTGGTGGTCGGTGATGAGTGAAGATAATTTTTTAATGAGCATGGCCTTATTTCTATTACAGCATGTTGGATGACTGTCATTCATATTCCATTCTCCCAGTTCAATGTAACATTGATAGGTTTAGGCTACTACATGATACTCTAATTTTCCCTATACCCATCACGAGGTAGCTACAACCTAGCCTATGAATGAAAGTGTACAACGTAGGTGCACAGGTCAAGAGAAATTTGAGTAATCAAGGTAACAGACATTGACACATTCAGTACCGCCTTGCACACTCTTGCCTGCATCTAGCAGATCTAGGGTGTAATCATCAGTCCAACAGTTGCAAACGAGAGTTTATATTGGACAAATGCAGGTATGTTTATCCCTGTTTCGTTCCATTTGCTTCCATTTAACCTCTCTTGGGTAGGGGGCAGTATTTTGAAGTTTGGATGACAAACGTGCAAAAAGTAAACTGCCTGTTACTCAGGCTCAGTAGCTAGGATATGCATATGCATGGTAGTATTGGATAGAAAACATTCTGAAGTTTCTAAAACTGTTCAAATAATGTCTGTGAGTATAACAGAACTGATATGGCAGCCGAAAACCAGAGGAAAATCTATCCAGGAAGTGGGATTTTTTTGATGTGAGTTGTTTTCCATTGAATGCCTATTGACTATGTTATGGGTTAGGGCCCAGATTGCAGTTCCTATGTCTTCCACTAGATGTCAACAGTCTTTAGACATGCTTTCAGGCTTGTATTTTGAAAAACGACGAGTAAAAATACCTTTGGTCAGTGGACAGGGGAAGTATGCAGAGCAGTATTGGGCGCGTGACCGTGAGCGTGCCGTTCATTATTTTTCCTTTCTATTGAAAATGCTATTGTTCGGTTGAAATATTATTGATTATTTAGACCTGAGGATTAATTATTAACGAACTTTAACGGTACTATTAGGATGTATTCGTCTGCATGTTTTGACCGCCCTGGAGCCAGTGGATTACTGAACAAAACACGCCAACAAAACATTTTTGGGACATAAAGAGGGACTTTATCGAACAAAACGAACATTTATTATGTAACAGGGAGTCTTGTTAGTGCAACCATATTAACATCATCAAAGGTAAGTGATTCATTTTATCGCTATTTCTGACTTTTGTGACTCCTCTACATGGCTGGAAAATGTTTGTATGCTTTTGTAAGCGGGGCGCTGTCCTCAGATAATTGCATGGTATGCTTTCGCCGTAAAGCCTTTTTGAAATCTGAGACAGCGGCTGGATTAACAAGAAGTTCATCTTTAAGCCGATGTATAACACTTGTATATTTTATGAATGTTTATTATGAGTATTTTTGTATTTTGAATTTTGCGCTCTGCAATTTCACCGGATGTTGGCCAACGTCAATTCAACATCTGCCCATAAGAAGTGTTAAGAAACGTTTTTCAACAGAATTTGCAGAAGGAATACACCCCTGATCACACGAAATCACAGTTCACTTTCATAGCAGCCACATACAAACAGCATGATCCCTTTGATCGTTGTATAATTCCCTGTTGCTCTCCTCCTCTTACCTTTTCCCTTCACTTGGGACTTCAGTGCACAACACATCAGCTGTCTGTGACCAGGCTAAAAAACTTTCCAAGCCAAACCTTCATATCATAACTTTTAACCACTACACACAGCTTACATCGTTGTCACCATATTAGCTAACGTCAATTCAACATACAGTGCCCTCCACTAATATTGGCACCCTTGGTAAATATGAGCAAAACGAGCTGTGAAAATGTTTTCTTTATTGTTTATTCACTTGGTCTTTCATTCAAAATATTCACAAAAATCTAACCTTTAATTAAAGTAAAATAATTTAAAGAAAAAATACATTCTTATCATCAAACAAATATTTTTCTCTAATATATGTATGCCACAATTATTGGCACCCCTTCATTCAATAGTTTTTGCAACCTCCCTATGCCAAGATAACAACTCTGAGTCTTCTCTTATAATGCATAATGAGGTTGGAGAACACATGGCAAGGGATTTGAGACCATTCCTCCATACAGAATCTCTCCAGATCCGTCAGATTCTGAGGTCCAAGCTTGTGGACTCTACTCTTCAGCTCATCCCACAGGTTTTCCATGTGGTTTAGGTCAAGGGACTGGGATGGCCATGGCAAAACCTTGTTTCTGTGGTCATTGAACCATGTTTGTGTTGATTTTGAGATGTGCTTTGGATCGTTGTCCTGCTGGAAGATCCAACCACGGCCCAGTTTAAGCTTCCTAGCAGAGGCAGTCAGGTTTTGATTTAATATCTGCTGATACGTGATGTATCCTAACAAGTTGTCCAGGGCATTTGGAAGAAAAACAGCCCCACAACATCAAAGATCCACCACCATACTTCACAGTGGGGATGAGGTACTTTTCTGCGTGGCTGTCTTTCTGTCTACGCCAAACCCACCTCTGGTGTTTGTTTACAAAAAGCACTATTTTGGTCTCATCTGACCATAGAACCCAGTCCAATTGAAAGTTCCAGTACCGTTTGGCAAACTGTAGGCGCTTCAGTTTGTTGTTTGATGACAGCAAAGGCTTTTTTATGGCAACCCTCTGAAACAACTTGTGGGTATGTAGATGGCGTCTGATCGTAGTTTGAGACTCTGACCCCAAGACCCAACTAACGTCTGAGATTTTTTGGCCACTCTAACCATCCTCCTCACTGTGCGTGGGGTCAATATAGACACACGTCCTCTTTCAGGCCGATTGTTAACATCTCCAGTTGCTTTAAACTTCCTAATTATTGCCCTGATAGCGGAAATGGGGATTTTCAACCGTTGAGCTATTTTCTTATAGCCATTTCCTGATTTGTGCAGCTCAACAAACTTTTGTTGCATATCATTACTGTATTCTCTGGTCTTTCCCATAGTCATGGATGACTATGGGAACTTGGCCTGTGTGCCATCTCATATTTATACCCCAGTGAAACAGGAAGTCATGGCTTACCATTTAAGTGTTCCTAATCACTCAGGTGAACTTAAAAACGTAAAATATGAATGGGAATATACTTCAGTTAGATTTTACTCATAATCATTTCTAGGGGTGCCAATAATTGTGGCACACATGTTTCGGAATTATTATTATTTTTTCAATAATTGTACTTAAATTAAAAGTTTTGTGAATATTTTGAATGAAATACCAAAAGGTGTAAACAGCAGCCCGTTTTGCTCATATTTACCAAGGGTGCCAATATTAGTGGAGGGCATTGTAGCTACTAGAACTAACGCATTAGTAAACCTGCTACAATCATGCAGTACAGTGTACAGTCAGCAATCAGTTTAGCAGTTACACCGGCGGGCCCCTGTGGCAATCAATTTATGAAATTAAAAGCTTACCTTGACTTGGAAAAATTCCAGTGTTGGATAGCCATAGCCAGCTAGGTAACATCCCTCTCTGTTTGAACCAGGTGTTTTCAGTAGGCTAAACTAGCTAGCTGCATTCGCTAGCTAAGTAATTGAAAGTGAATAAAATATGAAATATGGCTAGCTCTCTCTCTCTCTTGCTTGCTTCTCCTGTTATTTTCATTCTCTCCCTTGAGTCAACTACTCACCACATTGTATACACTGCAGTGCTAGCTAACTGTAGCTTATGCTTTCAGTACTAGATTCATTTTCTGGTCCTTTGATTGGTTGGACAACATGTCAGTTCATGTTGCAAGAGCTCTGATAGGTTGGAGGACGTCCTCCGGAAGTTATAATTATTGTGTAAGTCTATGGAAGGGGGTGAGAACCACGAGCGTCCTAGGTTTTATATTGAAGTCCATGTACCCATAGGAGGATGGAAACTAGCTGTCCTAGTGAGCGCCTCCGCCCAAACAAGGCATTTGATTGGTTTGAAGTGCTGCGAGGAGTCACTGATTTATGTTGGGTTCCACCCTTGTTAAGCAAATTTTGTACTATGGACTTCATCAGGCCTGGTTTTTGACTAGGTTATTGGTCTATGAACCAATTTACTGCCTGGGGATGTCACCTGGCAAGCCAAAACTCCCGCCCATGCAAACAAAGTCCTGTGTAGAGACTTACCCAGAAAGACTCAGCTGTAATCACTGCCAAAGGTGATTCTAACATGTATTGACTCAGGGTTGTGAATACTTATGCATTTGGAAAATATTCAGAGTGTTTGGGGATTCCTCCCGTTCTTCTCTGTAGATCCTCTCAAGCTCTGTCAGGTCGAATAGGGATCGTTGCTGCACAGACATTTTCATGTCTCTCCATAGATGTTTGATCAGGTTCAAGTCTGGGCTCTGGCTGGGCCACTCAAGAACATTCAGAGACTTATCCCGAAGCCACTTCTGCGTTGTCTTGGTTGTGTGCTGAGGGTAGTTGTCCTGTTGAAAGGTGAACTTTAATCCATTCATCTTTCCCTCGATCCTGACTATTCTCCCAGTCCCTGCCACTGAAAAACATCCCCACAGCATGATGATGCCACCACCATGCTTCACCGTAGGGATGATGCCAGGTTTCCTCCAGACGTGACGCTTGGCATTCAGGCCAAAGAGTTGATCTTGATTTCATCAGAACAGAGAATCTTGTTTCTCATGGTCTGAGAGACTTTAGGTGCCTTTTGGCAAACTCCAAGCAGGCTGTCATTAGTCTTTTACTGAGAAGTGGCTTCTGTCTGGCCACACTACCATAAAGGCCTGATTGGTGGAGTGCTGCAGAGATGGTTGTCCTTCTGGAAGTTTCTCCCATCTCCACAGAGGAACTCTGAAGCTCTGTCAGAGTGACCATTGGGTTCTTGGTCACCTCCCTGACCAAGACCCTTCTCCCCCGATTGCTCAGTTTGGTGGGGCGGCCAGCTCTAGGAAGGATCTTGGTGGTTCCAACCTTTTTCCATTTAAGAATGATGGAGGCCACTGTGTTCTTGGGGGCCTTCAATGCTGCAGAAAGGTTTTGATACCCTTCGCCAGATCTGTGCCTCAACACAATCCTGTCTCGGAGCTCTACGGGCAAATCCTTCGACCTCATGTCTTGGTTTTCGCTCTGACATGCACTGTCAACTGTTGGACCTTATATAGACAGGTGTGTGCCTTTCCAAATCATGTCCAATCAATTGAATTTACCACAGGTGGACTCCAATTAAGTTGTAGAAACATCTCAAGGATGATAAATGGAAACAGGATGCACCTGAGCTCAATTTCGAGTCTCATAGCAAAGGGTCTGAATACTTACGTAAATAAATGTTTTATATATTTTTTTATACATTTGCAAAAAAATCTAAAAACCTGTTTTCGATTTGTCATTATGGGGTATTGTGTGTAGATTGATGAGGATCATTTAAAAAAAAATCCATTTTAGAATAAGGCTGTAACATAACAAAATGTGGATAAAGTCAAGGGGTCTGAATACTTTCCGAACGTGCTGTAAATTTGATATTTCTGTATTTCATTTTCAGTACATTTGTAAAAATTTCTCTGAACACATTTTCACTGTCATTGTGGGGTATTGTGTGTAGATAAAAAAATACAAATAAAATCCATTTTGAATTCAGGCTGTAACAAAACAAAACATTCAAAGTGACTTACAGTTGACAATTTCGTCTTAAGATAGCTCGATGGGACAATCACATATCACAGTCATATTAAACAAAATTTTCCAAGATAAAGTAGCTGTCACAAAATTTGAGCTAGTGAGAGGAAAAAAACTCAAGTGCAGGTGTTGGTTCACGAAAGGCAGGAGCAGGTGCATGGGAGACTCAACAGCGCACTGAAGCCAAATGAAGTTGGTTAAGACGGCGTCTCATGGAGACATAACATGTTGATTTAAGGCAGCCCCAGGCACCTCTCTGATTCAGAGGGGTTGGGTTAAATACAGAAGACACATTTCAGTTGAAGGCATTCAGTTGTACAACTGACTAGGTATCCCACTTTCCCTTTCTATGGTTTGAGCTACTCCAGGAAGTGAAGTTGCAGGCTACCTCAGTGCTGCCCCCTCTCATTGAGTAACTGAAATTTAAGGCCGACCGGGGTACCGAACTCTGCCATTAGCAACTAAATTATCCTTAGCTTCTTCTGTGTGCATTTTTGAAATAATCGGTTCAAGGACATACATCTGGTGTATTAGAAGCAATTACTGGAACAATTATTGCCTGTAAAAAAAATTACACAAAGATTTACATTTTTTCATTCACTGTGTTCTGCTAACAATGCCTGCAGTACCATGGTCGGCCTTGAACTGCTGTGGCTCAAAGCCACCACTAGAGTGAGTAGTGACTCACAAACTCCATTACCCACAGCAGTGGTCAATGGCAGTCCATTTTCACATATAGTCCTCTTTAAAATAGCAGATCTTATTCCTCTTTAGAGTGAACTCTGGGTAAAAAAAAGCTAAATAACTCCGTTATCTTTGTATTCACACTGTCCTTGCCTTTGAATGAGTACTCAACTCTTTTGCCAGTTCACTTCACCTATTTTGTGGTCTGAGTCCTCTTTGCATTCACATGTTTCGCTCTGTATTCGCTATGTTTAGAGAGGAATCTTTTCCCAACATTCACTCATTGTACTCTGGGTTTTTACAAAGTGCAGCACAAGCCATTCCATCTTAACGTGTTATCGGAGAGCTATATTCACTGAGTGTATATGCCCTTTCCAAGACATAGACTGACCAGGTGACTCCAGGTGAAAGATATTATCCCTTATTTATGTCACTTGTTAAATCCACTTCAAACAGTGTGTAGTATAGTATTCTACATAATACCACAAAATTCTAAAGTAAGTACTACATATGATTGAGGGTTACTCCAGTGTGGAGTATCGTATTCTACAGTTTACTACCAAATGCTATAGTAAGTACTATAGTATTCTATAGTAAACTGTAGTATTTTGTTCATGTGGGACTAGTTGACCGGTTTCCTATGAATGATCAGATAAGACACACACAATTGGTGGTCTGATGTAATGGTCCAGGATCTACAGTATAGGTAATAGGCTTGGAGAGTCCAATTCTTAGAAGAATAACTGTAATATGTAGGCTACCTATGAATGAATAAAGTTGTGGCTGATCGGGAATGAGGTTTCACAAAGACACGGAATGCACACACAGACAGTAAAGTAGATTACTTGATTTCCCATTGTCAACAGGAAACTTTGGTCATCATCCCAGCTCTCCCAAGACACAAACAGAAGCCTGTTGAATACCTGGTACTAACACATGTCCTGATTGTGCCCACATTTTTAGACAGGTGTGTCAACAATTAAAATAACTGATTCTGGTTGGTCCTTGATCCGATTACGAAAAGCACAAGCTACTGTACATAGTGTATGCATGGCTCTACATACACCCACAATCCTCCGGTGGCTGGCCCACCTCTAACCTGTCTCCCCACCTGTCTCCCCAACAATGGCATTAGTTAATTGCTCCTCATCCTCTTCTGTGTCATGTGGATCTGAGGCGTCAATGGTCAGTCAATCTAGTGTGGTGTGGACCTATACACTCTTAGAAAAAAAAGGGTTCCAAAAGGGTTCTTCGTTTGTCCCTATAGGAGAACACTTTTTGGTTCCAGGTAGAACTTTCTGTGGAAACCAAAAAGGGTTCTTTAAAGGGTTTTCCTATGGGGACAGACAAAGAACCCTTTAAGGTTCTAGATAACGCACGCACGCACGCACGCACGCACGCACGCACGCACGCACGCACGCACGCACGCACGCACGCACGCACGCACGCACACACACACACACACACACGCGCATGCAATAAAAAGCACTCCCTGAGGTCAGTTCTAAGAAGGACAGCTGGTTTAGTATCCACATTTGTACCCAGAAGTTCCAGGAGAGATCACTGGTATAGTTTAGTGATTAAATGTCTATGGTTCCATTGTGAATGAATCCCATATAGGTCTTTCTCATTAGATTCAGCACCTGTGGGGGTTACAGAGAGAATTAATCACATACAGGTGGAGTCAAGGCTGTGATGGACACTTCAAGGAAATTGACACACACTTAAGTCTTCACACACACACGAAGAAGAAGAGAGGGTCAGCTCCTCTGGGGTGAGAGAACCAGAGACTTCAGTATGCACACACAGAAGAAGCCAGTCACATAGGTGGGGAGTCAAGTACTTAGAAGGCTCCGAAGGATGGTCCCAAGACAGAGACATGGACGGGAAATGACCACAGAGAGAGCGAGTGATGGAAGAGTAGAGGAGACAGGGATGAGAGGAGGTTTGGCAAATGTCAGGTCCATGAACTGACCTTACTAAACCATACACATGGGACAAACATTATGAACCTACAATGATTAAAGGGACGATTGATGATGTGTGTGTGGTGTCACTCCGCGCCAAAGAAGCCTTACTACGTTGTACATAAAACCCTTAACCTTTCCTTTTGACGAACTGCTAAATTCGAAACACACACTCTGAGACATGAGGCATTACTGTTTTGAAACTCACGTCAGCCACAAATATTTTATCTCCTGAGACCCAGAGGCTACCCGCTACCTCTATGTGTGTGTGTGTGAACTTCTGTGCTACTCGCTGCTAATAGCAGTAGTAATTACATTTTACCAATCACATGATAGTGTGCCACCTGCCACACACGCTCTCTCTCACACACATACAGTTGAAGTCGAAAGTTAACATACTCCTTAGCCAACTACATTTAAACTCAGTTTTTCACAATTCCTGACATTTAATCAGAGTAAAAATAAAGAAGTTTACATACACTCAGTTAGTATTTGGTAGCATTGCCTTTAAATTGTTTAACTTTGGTCAAACGTTACGGGTAGCCTTCCACAAGCTTCCCACAATAAGTTGGGTGAATATTGGCCCATTCCTCCTGACAGAGCTGGTGTAACTGAGTCAGGTTTGTAGGCCTCCTTGCTCGCACACACTTTTTCAGTTCTGCCCACAAATTCTCTATAGGATTGAGGTCAGGGCTTTGTGATGGCCACTCCAATACCTTGACTTTGTTGTCCTTAAGCCATTTTGCCACAATTTTGGAAGTATGTTTGTGGTCATTGTCCATTTGGAAGACCCATTTGCGACCAAGCTTTAACTTCCTGACTGATGTCTTTAGATGTTGCTTCAATATATCCACAAAATGTTCCTACCTCATGATGCCATCTATTTTGTGAAGTGCACCAGTCCCTCCTGCAGCAAAGCACCCCCACAACATGATGCTACCACCCCCGTGCTTCACGGTTGGGATGGTGTTCTTCGGCTTGCAAACCTCCCCCTTTTTCCTCCAAACATAACGATGGTCATTATGGCCTAACAGTTCTATTTTTCTTTCATCAGACCAGAATGACATTTCTCCATGTGCAGTTGCAAACCGTAGTCTGTCTTTTTTATTGCGGTTTTGGATCAGAGGCTTCTTCCTTGCTGAGCGGCCTTTCAGGTTATGTCGATATAGGACTTGTTTTACTGTGGATATTGATACTTTTGTACCTGTTTCCTCCAGCGTCTTCACAAGGTCCTTTGCTGTTGTTCTGGGATTGATTTGCACTTTTCGCACCAAAGTACATTCATCTCTAGGAGACAGAAAGAATCTCCTTCCTGAGCGGTATGATGGCTGTGTGGTCCCATGGTGTTTATACTTGCATACCATTGTTTGTACATTGTACCTTCAGGCATTTAGAAATCGCTCCCAAGGATGAACCTGACTTGTGGAGGTCTACAATTTCTTTTCTGAGGTCTTGGCTGATTTCTTTAGATTTTCCCATGATGTCAAGCAAAGAGGCACTGAGTTTGAAGGTAGGCCTTGAAATACATCCACAGGTACACCTCCAATTGACTCAAATGATGTAAATTAGCCTTTCAGAAGCTTCTATAGCCATGACATCATTTTCGGGAATTTTTCAAGCTGTATAAAGGCAGAGTCAACTTAATGTATGGACATTTCTGACACACTGGAATTGTGATTCAGTGTATCCATCCTTCTGCCTCCACCGCCGGCGCAGGGTTCTTCTTTGTGAAGAAGAATGTGCGGATACGGATGGGGACGAGTGGAAGACTGCCTTCAACATGGCCAGCGTACACTATGAATATCTGTTCATGCCATTTGGCCTTACCAACGCCCCAGCAGTGTTACAGGCCCTGGTCAATGACGTTCTCCACGACATGTTGAACCGGTTTGTCTTATTCTACCTCGACGACATCCTCATTTTCTCCCACTTAGCCCAAGAACACGTGATCCACGTCGGACAGGTCCTCCACCGCCTCCTGGAGAACCAGCTTTTCATTAAGGTGGAGAAATGCTAATTCCATTGCTCCACCATCCACTTCCTTGGTTACATCATCGCTGTAAGGAATGTACAGATGGATCCCGGAAAAGTGAGAGTGGTGGTGGATTGGCCCCAGCCTACGTCCAGAGTGTAGCTGCAACGTTTCCTGGGATTTGCCAACTTTTATCGCCTCTTTATCTGGGGCTACAGCACCCTGGCTTCCCCCCTGTCTGCACTCACCTCTCCCAAGGTTCCATTCACGTGGTCCCCAGCTGCTGACCTTAAGCACCGCTTCACCACAGCTCCCATCTTGGTTCATCCTGACCCGTCCCGTCAGATCGTGGTGGAGGCCGATGCTTTGGATGTCGGAGTGGGGGCTGTCCTGTCCCAGCGTTCTGCCCTGGACCTCAAGTTACATCCCTGTGCCTTCTCCCATCACCTTAACGCCACGGAGAGGAATTACGATGTGGAGAATCGTGAGCTTCTCGTGGTGAAGATGGTGTTGGAGGAGTGGAGACACTGGTTGGAGGGGGCAGAACATCTGTTCATTGTCATTCTGACGCTGTCCGCTCCTCGGTCCTGGACTGGGCCACTCCTCCAGGCTTGTCTGCCACGCGGGCTCCCGTCGGACCCTGGCATTTGTACAGCAAAACTTTTGGTGGCCGACCAAGTTCTCGGACGTCTCCGTGTTCGTTGCTGCCTGCACGGTCTGTTTGCAGAACAAGACTCATCGGCAAGCTCCGGCTGGTCTCCTTCAACCACTGCCTGTCCCTCACCGTCCCTGGTCTCACATATTCCTGGACTTCGTCACAGGTCTTTCCCCGTCTGATGGCAAAAACTACCGCCATCCTGACAGTAGTGGACCGGTTTTCTAAAGCCGCCCACTTAATTCCCCTCCCCTAGCTACCCTCCACCAAAGAGAGGGCCCAGCTCATGGTGCAGCACGTCATCCGGATCCATGGACTCCCTCAGTTCTCGTACCAGTTCTGGAAGGCATTTTGCACGCTCATTGGGTCATCGGCCAGCCTGTCCTCTGGGTTCCACCCTCCGTCCAACGGCCAGTCGGAGCGAGCCAATCAAGACCTGGAGACGACTCTTCGCTGCCCCACCACCTGGAGCCTGCAACTCGTGTGGGTTGAAAATGCAAACTTGCCCCCCGTATAAACGTCCCTTTCCCCATTTCCAAAATGATTAGCCCCTCTGCTGTTCGTCTTCTGTTGCCCCGTACCCTCCGGATACATCCCACTTTTCATGTGTCTAGGATTAAACCTGTGTCTCACAGCCCATTGTCTCCTGTTCCTAGGCCCAACCCTCTCCCCAGTCTCATCGTAGGCCAACTGGCATACATGGTGAGGCGCCTCCTGACAGTTTGATTGCTGGGCAGGGGATTCCAGTACCTGGTTGACTGGGAGGGTTATGGTCTGGAGGAGAGGTGCTGAGGCCTCATTGCTGGGTTCCAACGCCAGCACCCCGGTCAACCTGGTATGCGCCCTGGTAAGACGCCAGTTGGCGCCCCTAGAGGGGGGGGGGGGGGGGTAATGTCACACCCTGATCTGTTTCACCTGTCGTTGTGCTTGTCTCCATCCCCTTCCAGGTGTCGCCTATCTTCCTCATTATCCCCAGTGTATTTATACCTGTGTTCTCGGTTTATCTGTTGCCAGTTTGTTTTGTTTCGTCAAGCCTACCAGCGCTTTTTCCCATGGTCCTGTCCGTCTCTAGTTCCTGTTTTCTAGCTTTCCCGGTTTTTGACCACTCTGCCTGCCCTGACCCTGCCTGCTGTTCTGTACCTTGTCACACCACAATGGATTACTGACCTCTGCCTGCCCTGATCCTGAGCCTGCCTGCCGTTCTGTACCTTTTGGACTCTGCTCTGGAATACTGACCTCTGCATGCCCTTGACCGGTCGTTTGCCTGCCCCCGTTTTTGTAATAAACTTTTGTTACTTCAAAACTGTCTGCATCTGAGTCTTCTCTTGAGCGGTGACAGTGTTGCTATATAGCCTATGTAATATTCTAACATGAAAGAATTGACAGGTCAATTACTTTTTTACATGTAGACCCAATGAACAATGTTATAATATAGTGTTTATATACAGGCATTATAACCCCAACCTTGACCGATAGTAAACAGTGCAGGGGTCATGTTAATACAGTGGCTATTATATTGTGGAGTGAATTCTATTAACCCAACTGTTTGAAACTGAATTAATCAGACGTCTTATTGTTGTGAATGGTGCAATATTTATTTTAACAAAAATAAAATCGAAGTCACATGTTTCAGTCACACCTTCAAGAAAAAAACAAGTTCACACATTCACATGCGTATTCAATGGTTCATTTTTGGCATTTATCACCCTTCATACCAACCCCCCACCCCCAACACACACAGCAGAACTAACCTACTTTACGCATGTATACAAACACACACACACACACACATACAAACACACACGTCAAACCTCCATACCTCCAGAGCCCCTGTGGAGCTCAGTCTGTCAGCAGGGCAGAGGGAGCCTCGTCTCCCCGTGACGGAAGACATTTCCCTGGAAGAGACACACCCCCCTCTCACCTCCTGGCCTAATTTTGTAGTCCTCCTCCTCCAGAGAGATATGGTACATCTACATGTCATCGAGATTTATTTAACCTTTCATTTAACCAGGTTAAAGCTTTCCGATGAAGCTTTGTATCTCCCCCTCCCTGGACACCCACACATGCACGCACAGATTCACACAGTACACATACAGACATTCATCCAGCATACATGCAGGCGCGCACACACATGCACATACAGTACACTCACGCACGCACACACACACACGCATACGTACACACACACACACACACACACACACACACACACACACACACACACACACACACACACACACACACACACACACACACACACACACACACACACACACACACACACACACACACACACACACACACACACACACACACACACTGGGACTATCATATTCAGCTTGCTCTGGCAGTGTGGATGAAGTGAGAAAGAGGTCACTGGTTCCCTAATGACATAGTAAGGAAGGGAGATCCCATTGTCTCAGATGTGAACCCCTTATTTTAGAATCTGATTACTCATTTTCTGGGGAATTCGGATCCTAGAATCTGAATTAGTGGAACGGATGTTCTGATTACAAGTGTTCCAATGACGTATGTAGGTTGGCGGCCATATTGGGGTATGAATGTTTGAATCAATTTGGATTATACTTACACACCCGCATGTGCGTGCACGCTCACTCAAACACACGCTACAGCAGTGTTTATAATGTCTATGCATTGAACAAGCAACAGCTGAACTACGTTTTTGTGGTTCAGTTAAGTGTCTATGCATTGAACACCAATGGTTCTCTTGGGTCATCTCAGGCACTATCAAGTTAGTTATTGGCTTTATCTCATACAAAGACCTAAATTGTAAATGCTTGTCCTGACCCCCTCGGGTGGCAGGTGTGTGTGTGTCTTTGTGTGTGTCTGTGTGTGTGTGTGTGTGTGTGTGTGTGTGTGTGTGTGTGTGTGTGTGTGTGTGTGTGTGTGTGTGTGTGTGTGTGTGTGTGTGTGTGTGTGTGTGTGTCCAGTGGAAGGTTGTTAGGGATCAATGGTGTGGTATTATGGGTCCAGATAACAAGCTATAACAGAGGATATGACCTGGTAAATAACTTAAAAGGGGTGGATGGTCATAAACCTATGGATCTCTTATGCTGTTCGCATCGGTGTCTTCAGAAGATCAGTGTCTTTTGTGACGTTGTGGTCAGGTTGTACCCTGACTGAAGAAAGAGGGCTTTTACACTTTTTACACTCTTTTTAGTGATCAGAAGAATAGCTGACTCTATTGCGAGTAGGGCTATATACTCCTCCCTGTGGTAGCTGATCAAAGCTAAACCTCAGCTGTTTACTGTCCCGTCCCTGTGGCTGTTCCCTTTCAGTTGGTCACTCAGTATAACATACTATGGGGAGTCAACGACCAATCCTATTCACCTGAAACAAACCGAAATCACGCCCCACGGGCCAATGGATGGCGAGACCGCCCTCAGCAGCCCCGCCTTCCTGCCTTCCTGGATAAAATACCGGGGCTTGCATCCATTTCCTCAATTCTTCGCTCTTCAGCTCGCCAAACTTTTAAAGCATGAAGGCTACCAGATTCGTCTCTGACTTCGGTGTCTGTTAGTGGGGAGAGAGTAATAGTCCCCATAGGTGTTGCAAGTTTTGGCTCTTGGTATCGTTTTTTTGTGATGGCTAAAAATACACACCTTTTTGCTCTGCTTGTGTAGCCAGTGCTTCCTTGCAGGAGTAAGGGGTCCAGTAGAAAGAGTTTGAACCTCCGACAGTGCTGTACGGCATGTGGTTTCACAATGAAAATTAAAGATACCCACGAGTGCTGTCCTGTTGCCTGGGGTGGAAACATGCCCAGAAGGCCTTGGGTCGGACCAGTTTGTGTGACTATTGTCTCCGGCTGGATTCAACTTCCATTGGGAGTCAGGCTGACTTTGTGAGAAAAATTCAGAGTCCGGATTCCGGGGATGATATATTATCCCTGATTGGCTCTGGAGGGTTTTTAAGAGTGTGAATTGGATGACATTAGTCCGGGGCAGCCTGAAGCCCCGGCTTCGGATTCGGCCGGGGAGATTGAATTAAGTGGTCAGATGAAACAAATGCAAAGCTAAAGGACTGTTTTGCTAGCACAGGCTGGAATATGTTCCGGGTTTCTTCTGATGGCATTGAGGAGTACACCACATCAGACACTGGCTTCATCAATAAGTGCATCGATGACGTAATCCCCACAGTGACTGTACGTACATACCTCAACCAGAAGCCATGGATTACAGGCAACATTCGCATTGAGCTAAAGGGTAGAGCTGCCGCGTTCAAGGAGCGGGAAGCTTATAAGAAATCCAGCTATGCCCTCCGACGAACCATCAAACAGGCAAAGCTTCAATACAGGACTAAGATCGAATCGTACTACACAGGCTCCGATGCTCGACAGGTGTGGCAGGGCTTGCAAACTATTACAGACTACAAAGGGAAGCACAGCCGAGAGCTGCCCAGTGACACAAGCCTAACAGACGAGCTAAATTACTTCTATGCTCGCTTCAAGACAAGTAACACTGAAACATGCATGAGAGCCTCAGCTGTTCAGGACCACTGTGTGATCACGCTCTCCACAGCCGATGTGAGTAAGACCTTTCAACAGGTCAACATTCACAAGGCCGAAGGGCCAGACGGATTACCAGGATGTGTACACCGAGCATGCGCTGACCGAGCATGCGCGGTTGGGAACAGATGCTTTGGCATAGTAATGGCCTTGGACCCAGCTCTTTGCTTTCCTCCGGGGGTCCTGATTCAGGTCACCATAGAGAGGGTCTATCAGGAGGGACTGTTGTTGATTTTGGTGGCTCCCCCATTGGCCCAGACAACACTGGTTCCCAGAGATCATCCGCCTGTTGGTCGGGGACCCGTTGAGGGGTTCCTTGTCGTCGGGATCTATTGTTCCAGGCACACGAGATAATTTGGCAACCACAACCGCAGATTTGGCATCTGTGGGTTTCGCACCTGGTTGAATTTGACGGCTAGGGGTTTACCATAGAACACAATTACGACTGTACAGAAGGGGTTGTATACATACACTAAATATACAAAAGTATGTGGACAAACCTTCAAATGAGTGGATCTGGCTATTTCAGCTACACCTGTTGCTGACAGATGTATAAAATTGAACAGGTCTAGCTAGACCTGACAGGGGTATAAAAGTGGAAATCTCTAAGAGCAACAACGGCTCAGCCGCGAAGTGGTAGGCCACACAAGCTCATAGAACAGGACCACCGAGTACTGAAGCGCATAGCGCGTAAAAATCATCTGTCCTCAGTTGCAACACTCACTACCGAGTTCCAAACTGCCTCTGGAAGCAAAGTCAGCTCAAGAACTGTTCGATGAGAGCTTCATGAAATTGGTTTCCATGGCTGAGCAGCCGCACACAAGCCTGAGATCACCATGAGCAATGCCAAGCGTCGGCTGGAGTGGCGTAAAGCTCGCCGCCATTGGACTTTTGAGCAGTGGAAACGCGTTACTTTTGGTCACGTAGTATATAAGTGGCGAGCGTTTGAGTGTTAGTGTCAGGTTAAAGGAGTTCCTCCTTTGTCAGAGTTCTTTGTTGGACATGTTGATGTTCTTGTAGAGCTTTTTGAGCAGGGCCTTTCTTTTTCCACATTGAAGGTTGATATGGCAGACATCTCGTCGTGTCATGGAGGGATTGTTGGCTCTACCTCAGGTCTCATCCTCTGGTGGTGCGGTTCCACATTGAGTGAGCCTCCATTTTTAACCATTGGATTCTTCGGACCTGAAGGGCCTTCCTACAAGTCCGCCCTGTTCATGGCCTTGGCCAAGCGTGGGGGATTTCCACTCGCTATTAGTACACCCTTCCTGTTTGGAGTTTGCGACCTGGCAACTCCAAAGTGAGGTTACATCCTAATGCAGTTTTTTCTCCCAAGGTTATACCTATATCATACAGGTCCCTGACTTTCGAGCATTTCCCCTGTCTCACCTCCTCTGTTCGCTTCCAGTGAACAATAGAGATCGCATGGCCTGGGTCTGGTGCAGTATATGGATAGGACCAAGGATATCCGCATTTTTTATTCATGTTTTTTTTAATACAATAAATACACATACAAACGACAGCATACAGACGCACACAAACACCCACATCACCCCTGCCTATACCCATCTGCTCACACCCTCATCTCCAGTGCCTGTATATCACTCTCCGCTCCATGGCCTCAAACTGCACCATTTTGTTTCTCTCCATCACCCATGCACACTTTCAACATTGAGATAATTGAGCATTTGATCTTTCCTTTGTGATTTCCAGTTTTGAAGTATATCTTTTTTCAAGATGATCGACGAGAAAAATAACATCCAACCCATTGAGTATTTCACTTCACCCTCATATGCTATGTTTTGAAATATGCAGACTGTCACGCCCTGACCATAGATTGCTTTGTATGTTTCTATGTTTTGTTTGGTCAGGGTGTGATGTGGGTGGGCATTCTATGTTGTATGTCTAGGTTGTCTATTTCTGTGT
Source organism: Salvelinus alpinus (assembly GCF_045679555.1). NCBI lineage: Eukaryota > Metazoa > Chordata > Actinopteri > Salmoniformes > Salmonidae > Salvelinus > Salvelinus alpinus. The sequence goes on along the minus strand of NC_092096.1, from coordinate 48,991,640 downwards.
TTGACCTGGTGTGGTTCCCAATCAGAGGCAGCTGTCTATCGTTGTCTCTGATTGGGAGCTATACTTAGGTAGCCTGTTTTCCATTGTGTGTTGTGGGTGATTGTTTTCTGTTTGTGCGTATTGCTTGCAGAACTGTTTCGTTTTCGTTCTCGCTCTTTATTATTTTTTGTCAATTCAATGTTCAGTTTATTTTGTTTATTAAAATGAACACGTACCACGCTGCACCTTGGTCCTCCTCTCCTTCCACCAACAAGAATCGTTACACAGACAGATGAATTAAAAGTACGTTGATATTGTAATACTTCTGACAGCCAACTTTCTAACTGTGCACATAACTTTTGGACATTATAGCATTCCCAGAAGGCGTGGATTATTGAGTCATTGTAAGTTTTACATTCAAGACAGGACTCTGCCGTTGTGCTGTATAATTTGTGAGTTTTGTCTGCGTAATCAATTCCATACATTAGTTTAAACTGGAGTAAGCATACATTTTAGTTAAGTGTAATTTCATTAGTTATGTTCCAACATTCCCTACACCTCGTTTTATATCTTACCTATTATATTAATATTATTTTCTGACTCAAATAGGGTTCCCTCAAGATTACTCTGATGTCCACAAGATTTCAAATAGGAATTTCTTGATATAAAACTTTTAAGTTGCTTAGATTTTAAATATCTACATTGGTCAGTCCAAAATTCCTTCTTAATTCTGTGAAATATATGTATTTCCTATTACCAAGTCATTTACGGTTTCTATGCCTTTGTATTCCACATAGACAAATGTATCATTGAATTCTCAAAGGCTATCCAAGGATTGTTCCATAGGGTTGTGCTTTTCGTGAGTGATATTGGTTACTGTAGAGTACGTTTCATTTTCTTCTATATTGTTATAGTGTTCTTAACTATGAAGTTGTTAATGTTCTTAGATTTATCCTTAGAAACTAGACGAGTTAAACAATTCTCGGGATGAGTATCCTCATCTTCAATATATACCCATTGTTCCTCTTTAATGCATTTAACTATATGTCGCAAGTAAACACACTCGGTGACGAGATGTAAAACGTAATTTTTTACTCTAGGAGTTTTATTTGCGAATATAGAGTCCGTTATGACCAAGTATACTCTTCGGTGGGGTAATTAATATTACCGAGAATAAATATTCAAACTTTCGGAGCCATGCCATTCTGAAGAGGTTTATTCTACCTGTAAGATTAATGGGAATATTGTTCCATTTAATTAGATCTGCTTTCATATTGTTGAGTAATGGGATAAAGTTATCTTTCGTTTTTCAAATACTCCACAAATTTCTTGTTAACAAATTATAGTTTTGGCAAGTTGGTTAGGACATCTGCTTTGTGCATGACACAAGTAATTTTTCCAACAATTGTTTACAGACAGATTATTTCACTTATAATTCACTGTATTACAATTCCAGTGGGTCAGAAGATTACATACACTAAGTTGACTGTGCCTTTAAACAGCTCTGAAAATTCCAGAAAATTATGTCATGGCTTTAGAAGCTTCTGATAGGTTAATTTACATTTTTGAGTCAATTGGAGGTGTACCTGTGGATGCTCAAGTCCTACCTTCAAACTCAGTGCCTCTTTGCTTGACATCATGGGAAAATCTAAAGAAATCCACCAAGACTTCAGAAAATAAATTGTAGACCTCCACAAGTTTGGTTCATCATTGGGAGCAATTTCCAAACGTCTGAAGGTACAATGTTCATCTATACAAACAATAGTACGGGAGCTGTGCCGAACAGTCATTGGCTACCTATTCCCACAAGGTCGTGAAGATGGGGTCGTTGACTGATTCTTGGTCGGCTCCTTGAGCGACACTGTCTTGTAGGAGGTGAGTGTAGGAGCTGGATGAGGTCCTCCGCGGAGTCAGCCTGGTGGAGTCTGGGGGAACTGAGCGCGAAAGGAGATCTGCGACCACATTGTCCCTGCCCGGCGTAAACTGCAGCTTAAAGTTATACTCCATGAGGCGGTCTCACCAGCGGTACATGCGGAGGGGCTTGTGACCCGACCTGGAGGTAGACGTCAAGGCTATGAGGGCTGGTGGTCGGTGCGCAGTGTGAAAGAATGTCCGTAGAGGTAAATGTACCACAGGTCACAGGTCCAGACGCATGCTAGTGTCTCCCTCTCTCCAACGGAGTACTTCTGTTTGGTGGGCCTCAATGCGCCAGATGTGAAAGCCACTGACTTCGCAACACCATCCTGAAGCTGAGAGTGGACGGCTCCCACTGCAGTGGCTGATGCGTCACAAGTGACCAGAGTTGGGCTGTTGAGGTTAAAGAGAAGAAGCCTTTCCTGCACGAATGAGCTTGAGGTTCTTTCAATGAACTGGTCCCTGATCATTTAATCTCGAAGATAACCAAACTGCGCTAGCCCTAGACGATTGCTGACGTACTCGGTCACTGACTCACCCACTTGCCGTGAGCGATGCCGAAAATGTTTCTTTGTGAAATGTCCATCCAAAAGTTCAACAGCTGCATCATGTGTGTGCTTCCCCGAGCGTTTGGAAGATGTGCAGGCTCTCGGCGCTAAGACAGTGAAGAATGGCCCTTTTTCTCCCAGGGCTAACCACATCCTGTCTGGTAGACGTGTCAAACGACAACTTCCATCTGTCCCATGGGATTGTTGGTTTGCCCGCATGAGGCAAGAACTGCTCCGGTGGAGGTAGGGATAATGCAGAAATACTTTCAGCAATCCTCGTTTGCCAAATGTTATGTTAAAAAACAAACAAAAAAAAACACTTGTTCTCAGTTGAAGCGGACGTTTATCTCAACAAGTAGCATCTCAAAATACAACGGAAATAGAAGCACCAAATTACCTAGTCATTTCCAATGAAAAAACATAAACAAAAAACTGTCCAATCATGGATGCTATACTAGCCAATCAATGATGAACACAACACAACGGAACCTGTGTGTGCTTGAGCTGCCGCGGTCCTCCTAGTTTGGTACCCTCTGAGCCGACGTGGGGCGCGATTGTATGTCCCCATAGTATGTTATACCGAGTGACCGACTGAAAGGGTACGTGCAGTTATGAATAAAACGACTGTTCCCTGAAGGAGGGAACGAGGTATGACATATTTTGGCTACGCACCGCCAGGGCGCTTGGGTTCGCTGAAGAGCGGTACTGAATTGAGGAAATAGAGGAGCCCTGGTATTATAGCTAGGAAGACGGGGCTGCCGAGGGTGGGCTCGGCATCCATTGGCCCGTTGGGCATGATTTCAGTTTGCTTCACACGAATAGGATTGGACGTTGAGACCCCATAGTATGTTATACCTCGTTCCCTTCTCCAGGGAACCATAGTTCCATTCATAACTGTACGTCATGTGGACTTTACCTTGTTTTGACAGTCAGGAGGCTCTCTCTGTCCCTGAGGTGGAATTTGGGACTAACACTGGGTTAGTTTGAGAACAAGTGATATAAATTAAAGGGAATTATTCACAGACACAGAGAGAGAGAGAGAAACAGAGACAGACAGTATCCCACTACTACTGTGCTCCGTCTGAAAACCGTGTTAGTACCAATTAGAATGTGTTTAGCTGTCGAGCATCAGTTTTGAATTTGAGATCATTATGAATAAGATTGTATAGACAGATCGTAGATTCACATCCCTACTCAGCTGCTTTGTGGACACAGGCGCTGTGGCCTCATTTATAAACGTTGCATATGTACAAAATATACCCCAAAACATGGGTGCGGCTTATTTAAAAACTGAACGTGACGTGAGAATGTGCTTAACTTCCCGCTAACTTTAGACCATGCATACACAGTTTCTAGTGGTTGAAGTATTGCATTGCAAGCAGGCAAATAGCCTAGTATTTCAACCTGGTCTCAGAGCATTTCCTATTAATCTGTACACTCCATTTAGTATGTTATGTTACATTTCGTATGGTATGCATTAATTTGTGGATGTCTAGCATCCATTTCTTATATGTTACAAATAGCAATCCGTATATGTTCCGAATTGCAATTGGTACAATATGTTATGAATTTGCAGTACATATACGTTACGAATTCCAATTTGTTGTGGCTAATGTTAGCTAGGCTAGCAGTTAGGGATTAAGGTTATGAGTTAGGTAACCTTAACCTAACATGCTAAGTAGTTGCAAAGTAGCTAAAAAGTATTTGCTAAAATGCTGAAGTTGTCCATGATGAGATTCGAACACTCAACCTTTTGGTTGCTAGACGTTCACATTATACACCCACCCACCCTCCTTTTGTTGTTGCCAACCTCTTAAGGATACGCCCCTTTTTCCCCAATTTTTACCTAAAATGACATACCCAAATCTAACTGCCTGTAGCTCAGGCCCTGAAGCAAGGATATGCATATTCTTGGTACCAGTTGAAAGGAAACACTTAAGTTCATGGAAATGTGAAAGGAATGTAGTAGAATATAACACAATAGATCTTGTAAAAGATAATACAAAGAAAAAAACAACCGTTCTTTTGTATTTTTTTTGTACTATCATCTTTGAAATGCAAGAGAAAGGCCATAATGTATTATTCCAGCCCAGGTGCAATTTAGATTTTGTCCACTAGACGGCAGCAGTGTATGTGCAAAGTTTTAGACTGTTCCAATGAACCATTGCATTTCTGTTAAACATGTATCAAGACTGCCCAAATGTGCCTAATATGTTTATTAATAACTTTCATGTTCTAAATTATGCACTCTCCTCAAATAGCATGGAATTCTTTCACTGTAATAGCTACTGTAAATTGGACAGTGCTGTTAGATTAACAAGAATTTAAGATTTGTATGAGACCATGCTGGGTATTTTGTGCAAATGGGGGGGATATGACACACTTATGAAAATAAAAGTAAATATAATAAGATGCAATCATTTGCCGCTAGTGAGAAGAGCGAAGATAAACATGTTTGCGTTCTAAAATGGTTAGAAATAAGCTTATATTTCCTATTTCATTTCCATGATCACCTTTTCTGACTGTGATGGTTTCCTACTTGCGAAGTACCCAACAATGCCAACAATGTCCCAGCTCTCATTTAATTGGACCCACGTTAGTGGTAAATCAATCAATTATTTCAAGTATTTTGCTCTGTGTGTTTCTTCTTTTTTTTTTTTCCAATGTGTCAAGTAGTTCTCTTTTTGTTTTCTCTTAATCTGGTTAGGTGCAATTGTGTCGCCAGAACCAGCTGGCTGCAGGGACTCTTTAGGTTAATCTCCTTGCAGGTTCGGGCTTTGTGCGGGAAGGTTTGGGCATATAAATGTCTATTTTTGTACATGCAGTCTTTTCAGAAATGGCACATAGATATTTAGTGTCAAATGTGCACAAAGGTTACAAGTTCAGTAAAGAGATATAGACTTGATAGGATATCATGGGATTGCCAAAACAAAGTTGTGACAGGTTAGGTGATAGTGTGTCCAAGTGGTCTAAGGCGCTCCAATCTCTTTGGGGGCGTGGGTTTCGAATTCCACTGCTGTCAGGGTCCGCTTTTGATCATAGTGGGAGAACTAAATGGAACAGTTGGTAAACACTGGTATAAGTTGTTTGAGCCAAAAGGCAACTCGAGCCCGCAACTGTTAAAAGGTCAACATATTATTTTAGAGAGGTGGTCCAACTGTCAGTCAGTGGCTGTTGTTGACCAGTTGCATTCTGGGTATAGACCTTCTGAAGCAGAGTCACTGTGCATTGGCCAAAGAGTCAACTTATGACATGTAGTACACAACATACCCCCTGGACAGGGGACTGTGTGTATACTGTACTTCAGTGGAGGGTGCTGAGGGGAGGATGGCACCTAGTAAATGGCTGGAATGGAGTCAATTGAATGGTATCTACCACATGGAAACCATGTTTGATACCATTCCAGCCATTATGAGCCATCCTCCTCAGCAACCTTCACTGCTGTACTTGTACATCAACTCTGCCTCATGCTCCAGAAACAGTAAACTCCAGCCCCACATGGCATTCTGGCTCAGACAAGGCTTACTAATACGTACACACACACAAAAATAATGAGGGACAGTTGAGGTGGTAGATGTACATGAACACTTTTATTGCAATAGCTCTATTGAAAGCAAAAAAGTTGGATAAATATAAACACTATGCTCCAAATTCCTCCGCTAGGACTTCACCCCCATCCCTCCTGAAGTGAGAACGAAAAAAAAGTCACCTTGGGGCGCAATTAACATGAAAAAAATACTATCATATTTAAATAATTTCTCTTTTTATTTTAACACCTTTTTTTCCCCGTAAGGACATACGTTGCAGAGAAATATAATGCACATATGAGGATTAACACCTCCACCGTATGAAGAACTGTCTGTTCCATAAAGCTAAATGACAATGCCATTAAATTCTGAAAGAAAACACAGGTAGCAATGAAAATGACATCGTCATGGTTGCCATCAATCAACAGCATTCAAAATGGTTATTTTGTAATACTACACAGCAGCAAATAAAATAGTAAGTTACAAAACATTAGGCAGAGGATATTTTTTTTCCTTTTCTTTTTTTTACTACAAAACTGCTAAATGTCTACATCCTCAAACTCTTCAAAACTTTACCCCACTGTCTCCGTTTAGCTTAAAAATGATTTTAAACCCCGTCTTTAAGAGTTCCATCAAAAGTATCAACACAACACCCAAAAAACTATGGAGATTTAACTTCTGCTCTTTCTATAAAGTAGATTAAAAAAAAAAAAAATACTGTTGCACATTTATTTATGCAGTACCGTTTAGTTCCTCTGTAATATATTATGTAGTTATTAGATTTCCCCCCATTATTTCCTAAAAGGGTTTGTTATTATTGTTAACTCAAAACGCTACAGCTCTGTTCCAACATCCACACTAGCATACTACTTAGTATGCACACTAGTAGCTAGTCGCACACTACTGAGAATGCATGTCCAATACATCGCTAGTAAGGAGTGTGGGAGCCGACCATATTGGCCTATAATATATCATCAACAGAACAAAGTAGAATCATCCACCAAATAGTACAGAACTGGACAAGGCTGATATGAGTGAGTATCGATAATCAAGACAATTTTTTATTTAATTGATTAAGTAAGACTTCTTAAAATCACAGAAAGTCTTGCCAAATAAAGCGTTCGTATTATTCAAATCTAATAGCTCAAAGCCGAACAGCGCTGCAGCGTAACCAAATATAAATAAAATCACAGTACAGCCTTTAAAAATGTGTTCCAACCACAGAATTAGAATGATGAGGATTCTAGTTCTATGGTTTCAGCCTTGGGTAGATATAGTAACAGTTCCTTTTCCATAACATACATTAACAGTAGGTTCTGTGCACCGCAACTGTACCATATAAGACATTGGTTGTACCAAATGGGATCTGACGGGTTGTTGAAAGTTTTTTTTTTGCTGGGGGGGGTCAACCTTTTCCACAGTCCATTATTCTGCACCAACAAATATCATCATCATCATCTTCATACTTTACCTAACACCGACAAGACGTACCATGATACTTTTGAGCCCTTCTAATCCCCCCCCCCTTCCCTAACAAGCATCAAGCTCTTTTTTTCTTTTTCACTGACATTTTGGTTCAGTCATCATCAAATGACTAAGAGATCTAGAAAAAGAGGGAAGGGAAAGAGGGGGAAGGGAGCGAGGGAATAATCAGGTGAGCGAATAAAATTAACACTCCAGTCACGCGATCGATAGTGCGACTAACATCTTCTCCCTCTGCTGCCCCCCCCCCCCCCCCATTCCTCCCACCGACACCCATAGAGTGGGTTAACTATATAAAAGGCCGACAGAGATTGCACAGAAAAATACACAACAGTACTCTAGCAGAACTCACTGCTTCCAGCCTTTCAGAAGGGAGACAGGAGGGTACATTTTTTTTAGGGATAGGGATATATATATATACAGTGGGGAGAACAAGTATTTGATACACTGCCGATTTTGCAGGTTTTCCTACTTACAAAGCATGTAGAGGTCTGTAATTTTTATCATAGGTACACTTCAACTGTGAGAGACGGAATTTAAAACAAAAATCCAGAAAATCACATTGTATGATTTTTAAGTAATTAATTCGCATTTTATTGCATGACATAAGTATTTGATCACCTACCAACCAGTAGGAATTCCGGCTCTCACAGACCTGTTAGTTTTTCTTTAAGAAGCCCTCCTGTTCTCCACTCATTACCTGTATTAACTGCACCTGTTTGAACTCGTTACCTGTATAAAAGACACCTGTCCACCCACTCAATCAAACAGACTCCAACCTCTCCACAATGGCCAAGACCAGAGAGCTGTGTAAGGACATCAGGGATAAAATTGTAGACCTGCACAAGGCTGGGATGGGCTACAGGACAATAGGTAAGCAGCTTGGTGAGAAGGCAACAACTGTTGGCGCAATTATTAGAAAATGGAAGAAGTTCAAGATGACGGTCAATCACCCTCGGTCTGGGGCTCCATGCAAGATCTCACCTCGTGGGGCATCAATGATCATGAGGAAGGTGAGGGATCAGCCCAGAACTACACGGCAGGACCTGGTTAATGACCTGAAGAGAGCTGGGACCACAGTCTCAAAGAAAACCATTAGTAACACACTACGCCGTCATGGATTAAAATCCTGCAGCGCACGCAAGGTCCCCCTGCTCAAGCCAGCGCATGTCCAGGCCCGTCTGAAGTTTGCCAATGACCATCTGGATGATCCAGAGGAGGAATTGGAGAAGGTCATGTGGTCTGATGAGACAAAAATAGAGCTTTTTGGTCTAAACTCCACTCGCCGTGTTTGGAGGAAGAAGAAGGATTAGTACAACCCCAAGAACACCATCCTAACCGTGAAGCTTGGAGGTGGAAACATCATTCTTTGGGGATGCTTTTCTGCAAAGGGGACAGGATGACTGCACCGTATTGAGGGGAGGATGGATGGGGCCATGCATCGCGAGATCTTGGCCAACAACCTCCTTCCCTCAGTAAGAGCATTGAAGATAGGTCGTGGCTGGGTCTTCCAGCATGACAACGACCCGAAACACACAGCCAGGGCAACTAAGGAGTGGCTCCGTAAGAAGCATCTCAAGGTCCTGGAGTGGCCTAGCCAGTCTCCAGACCTGAACCCAATAGAAAATCTTTGGAGGGAGCTGAAAGTCCGTTTTGCCCAGCGACAGCCCCGAAACCTGAAGGATCTGGAGAAGGTCTGTATGGAGGAGTGGGCCAAAATCCCTGCTGCAGTGTGTGCAAACCTGGTCAAGAACTACAGGAAACGTATGATCTCTGTAATTGCAAACAAAGGTTTCTGTACCAAATATTAAGTTCTGCTTTTCTGATGTATCAAATACTTATGTCATGCAATAAAATGCAAATTAATTACTTAAAAATCATACAATGTGAATTTCTGGATTTTTGTTTTAGATTCCGTCTCTCACAGTTGAAGTGTACCTGTGATAAAAATTACAGACCTCTACATGCTTTGTAAGTAGGAAAACCTGCAAAATCGGCAGTGTATCAAATACTTGTTCTCCCCACTGTATATATATATATATATTTTTTTTAAAGGCATGGCACACGAGTCAAAATACTGAAATGAAAGAAAATTAAGAGGACAACCCACAGCGGTCTTTCAGTTAGGATGGTAACATGATCACTCCTCTGTTAAGTGGCGCACTGACACGTTTTTTCCCCCCTAACTTTTCTAACGGATTCCAAGCAACGTATTTTACCTTACTTGTACCTCATCTCTTGCATTTAACCCTTTGTTGTAGCTACACTTCCCAGCGCTAACCCTAAAGTAACGTCGTCAAATCCTGAAAACCTCTCTGAACTGGTTCTTGTGGATCCCAGTTTAGGCCGAGAATAGACCCTCACTCCCCTGCGCTCTCTCCCTCACTACGGCCAGCCTACATGCTTGGCAATGTGAGGGGTCTAACGTGCGTAACCAGGGAAGTTAGGGGCTGGCAGAGGTGTGTGTCCGTATGTTGCACCTTGGGGGGGGGGGTAGAGTCAGGTTACTGGAACCTCTAACGTCACCCCAACCCCGTGTGTCACCCAGCACACTTACTGATGGATTAGTGGAGTCACAGCAACAGGGGGCATCGTGTGTGTGGTCAGTCACTGTAACCAGGGCCGTAACTACATGAGGACACAGCGGTCCGGACCGCACATTTTTTTCTAATAAAAATAACCTATTATGGGTCAACATCTGAATATTACTTTCAGCATTGATCAAAGCTCAGAACGCTTACATTCTTGATCTGACTGCTTTAAATCCCCCCGGCTTCTTTGCGAACGAGTTGGAACCAGGAACCGTGGTTTGTTCGTTGTGTTCGCCTGCGTCCCCTGGATTTGCCTCCCCGATTTTCCTTTTTAGCAGCACATTCACCACTCTCTCAAACGGCTAACTTTGCCCGCTTGTGGCACAGGCCGAGGGCCAGCTAGAAGGATGAAGTAAGAAGATCATGTTAAACGAAGCCTACCTCAACAGGAGCAAATAAATAGGTTAAGATCTCACAATAACTTTGCTTTACAGAGAGTAGGCTACTGAGACAGACAGTGGTGTGGCAACTCAGTGTTAAGGTTGAGGCAGGCTGCAATGGAAGCAGAGGAGAAGGAGTGGTTCCCAAACTTGGGTCTGGGCCCCCCTGAGAAAATCTGTACTAATCTTTTAAAACAGGTTAGGAACTTAAAATATGTTTCAATATGAACATCTCCACATGACCCATCTTCCCTATAGGCCGACATTACATTCGAATCGAAATGCAAACAATACAGTACACTGAAAATGACATACGTTTCATTTATATTGGTAGCCGTTTACCCCTGGAGTTTATAGTTTACCCATTACCCACTTTTCTTTTTTTTTACCACTACATCACTGATATTAATACAGAATCATAATATTCTAATAATTCAAGTGCATGTGATAATACGATCTGTGTGCTCCTTTGATGTCCGTTTGTGCAGCGCTTGATTAGTAATGCCTAGGGATACAAACGTTAATGCCATGTCATTTGAGAAGAGAGACGTGTAAAAATGGGATTTTATGCAATTCATCACACAAACGGACTCAACAGTCGCTATGTGTCAGTTTGGATCATTCCTCCCATTTCCCCCCTTTCAGGGATATGACATTACAATTGTATAGCTAATAAATGTTTGTAGATCGACTGAGGTGAATGAATGAACCTACAGCGGCCACGGTGATAATGGCAGAGGTCAGTTTTGCTGTTCTACAAATAGCTTCTTTTTTTTTATTGTATAGAAATGCAGTAAATGAGCTTCAACCTCCCCCCCCAAAAACAATCCAGACCTCACAAAAACCTTGGTTACGGCCTTGACTGTAGCCTAAAGAGCACAAACAAGCGAAAGTGTGTATGTGTATATATCTCCATCCATCTGTGAGCCAGACCTGTGCTAATAAGGCCCTTAAGTGGAAATAAAATACTTGCGTCTTTTATGGAAAATATTGGGACTATCGTCGAGTCCAGTACCATTTTCTGCTAATAGAAAAATACTAAATAAACCATGTTAGAATAACAAATGCACTATGTGGCTTTAAATACATGTAGCAGTTTCTCAGTGAGAAGATGAGTAAACTCTAAGATAAGAGTAATACTTAAGAGTAAACTCTACTGACCAGTCTCAACCCTGTCTAAGAGTTGTATTATTATTTGGCTATTATTATTATTAACTTACAGCGATACCATGTTTGAGCGAAGCTCCCTTTTTTGCGCTGTAGATCAGAAATAATGTTTTAATATCTAAAGTCATTTAACGATGAGAGAGAGCAGCCTCAAAACCAGCCACTGACGAAACAAAAATCGGGAAAAAATATATATATTAAAAAAAATACTAAAATGCAAGCGCCTTCAGTCTTCATCTTCTGCTGTCTTCGTGATGTTGTGGTTCAAAGGGGGCGTGACCTTGTGGGCCAGCCTTGGGGTCGAGTTTGAAGGGTGGTGGCGGAGGGCCAGCCTTGGGGTCGAGGTCAAAGGGTGGTAGTGGAGGGATTTAGTTAGAGGGGTGCACCACAGAAACTATCTCAGATCAGATCCCTCCATCCAGCTTCATTCTGTAGAGAGAGAGAGCATCAGTTAACTTCACCAAAAAAGTTGGTAAAGAAGCATGTCCCTTCGTGGCCCACACACATTCTGGCAGTGGATTAGGCTGGGCTCTGGCTGTGCATATCCCCTGTATCTAAAGCGTGTGCGTATATCCCCCCTGTGTGCGTGCGTGTGTGTTTTAAGGCTGGCCTCAGTTGACCCTGAGCAGGGCTTTGATAGGGGCTTTGTCCTGTTATAACAATGGCCGCTGGGTCACAATACAGTTGCTTTGAGAGAGGGCTTCAGCTGTGGTCGGGCTGGAGCGACAGGAATGCTGGCTAACGCTTTCTATCTGTCTGTTAGGGGGGGATGGAGAAAGGAGTGGGAGGAGATGGGGACAGAAAGAGCGAGAGAGAGGAAGGGAAGGAGAGATGGGGGAAACAGAGAGATAGAGGATGAGAGAGCGAGAGAGAAGATGTGGAGAGGGGTCTTAGGGACCTTTTTACGGCAGTTTACTTAGACCATAAGAATATGCTCAGGCTCCAACCACTGCTGGACACTACTGTACAACAGCCTCAACTGACCCCATGTGGCAATGAAGCTCCAGCCTACTTCCGCCGAGTCCGATGAACTTGTCGATACCATTTTTAAGTTGCTGCGTACAGTATGAAGGAAACAAGATGTCATTTCGCAACTCAGTTCTAACTAGGATTAGAGTAATGATGAAGTCTACATGCTAGCTGTTCCCATAGACTTCCAGTCATTGCAGTTGCTAACTAGGGTTAGTGTAAACACTAGAGAGCATACTTCCTTTTTTAAGTTGCAAGCAAACATAAAAATGGTATCCACGAGTTCATCTCTGGGGAAGTAGATAAAGAGCTTCATTGCCAAAATCCCAAACTATCCCTTTAAGAAAAATACTTAAATCCAGTCCAAATCCATGTTAAGTCTACTTACCTCAACTTTGAATTTGTGTATATCTTTTTTTATTTAACCTTTAACTAGGAAAGCCAGTTAAGAACAAATTCTTATTTACAATGACAGCCTACCAAAAAGGAAAATGGGGGCCTGGGATTAAAAAGAAATACAATATATAGGACAAAACACACATCACAACGAGAGACAACACTACTACATAGCAAGGCAGCAACACATAACACAGCATGGTAGCAACACAACATGACAACAACACGGTAGCAACAACACATGGCAGCAGCACAACATGGTACAAACATTATTGCTCACAGACAACAGCACCAAGGGCAAGAAGGTAGAGACAACAATACATCACACGAAGCAGCCACAACTGTCAGTAAAAGTGTCCATGATTGAGTCGTTGAATAAAGAGATAAAGCTAAGATTAAACTGTCCCGTTGGAGTGTTTGTTGCAGCTCGTTCCAGTCGCTAGCTGCAGCGAACTGAAAAGACGAACGACCCAGGGATGTGCGCTTTCGGGACCTTTAACAGAATGTGACTGGCAGAACGGGTGTTGTACGTGGAGGATGAAGGCTGCAGTAGATATCTCAGATAGGGGGGCGTGAGGCCTAAGAGGGTTTCATAAATAAGCATCAACAAGTGGGTCTTGCGACAGGTATACAGAGAAGACCAGTTTACAGAGGAGTATAGAGTGCAGTGATGTATCCTATAAGGTGCATTGGTTGCAAATAACATCTAGCCGCTCCAGAGCACCATTACCTGCCGATCTATAAATTAAGTCCCCGTAGTCTAGCATGGGTAGGATGGTCACCTGAATCCGGGTTAATTTGGCAGCTAGGGTTAAAGAGGAGCGATTAGAATAGAGGAAACCAAGTCTAGATTTAACTTTAGCCTGCAGCTTTGATATGTGCTGAGAGAAGGACAGTGCACCGTCTAGTCATACTCCCAAGTACCTGTACGAGGTGACTACTTCAAGCTCAAACCCTCAGAGGTAGTAATCACACTGGTGGGGAGAGGGGCATTCTTCTTACCAAACCACATGACCTTGTTCTGAACACCTCCAAATAAGTTCAAGGGTAGAGAAAGCTTGTTGGACACTAAGAAAGCTTTGTTATAGAGCATTTAACACAAAATCCAGGGAGGGGTCAGCTGAGTATAAGAATATCACCTGCATATAAATGGATGAGAGCTTTCTACTGCCTTAGCTGTTGTTGATGTAAATTGAGAAGACGTGGGGCCTAGGATTGAGCCTTGAGGTACTCCCTTGGTGACAGACAGTGGCTGAGACAGCAGATTTTCTGACTTTATACACTGCACTCTGAGGTAGTTAGCAAACCAGGCCAAAGACCCCTCAGGAGACACCAATACTCACAAGAATGGAATGGTCTACTGTATCAAAAGCTTTGGCCAAGTCAATAAAAATAGCCGCATAATATTGCTTAGAATCAAGGGCAATGGTGATATCATTTAAGGTTGCAGTGACACATCCATAACCTGTGCAGAAACCAGATTGCATACCCGAGAGAATACTAGAAATCAAGAAAGCCAGTCAGTTGATTACTGACAAGTTTTTCCAACACTTTTGATAAACAGGGCAAAATAGAAATGGGCCTATTATGGGAGGACAAAAAAAGCCGATAGCGATTAAATTAAAAAATAATAATATATATAATGTTACAACAATACTGAATGAACAAAGAACACTTATTTTAACTTAATATAATACATAAATAAAATATATTTAGTCTCAAATAAATAATGAAACATGTTCAATTCGGTTTAAATAATGCAAAAACAGTGTTGGAGAAGTAAAAGTGCAATATGTGCCATGTAAAAAAGCTAACGTATAAGTTCCTTGCTCAGAACATATGAAAGCTGGTGATTCAATATTCCCAGTTCCTCAATATTCCCAGTTAAGAAGTTTTAGGTTGTAGTTATTGTAGGAATTATGCACAGCCAGCCCCATTGCTAAGAGCTGCTGGCAAACGCAGTGAAGTGCTGTTTGGATGAATGCTTAAGAGCCTGCTGCTGCCTACCACCGCTCAGTCAGACTGCTCTATCAAATCATAGACTTAATTATAATAAATACAGAAATACAAACCTTAGGTCATTAATATGGTCAAATCCGAACACTATCATTTAGAAAACAAAACGTTTATTCTTTCAGTAAAATACGGAACCGTTACGTATTTTATCGAACGGGTGGCAACCCTAAGTCTAAATATTGCTGTTACATTGCACAACCTTCAATGTTATGTCATAATTATGTAAAATTCTGGCAAATTAGTTCACAATGAGCCAGGCGGCAAGAGAAGTGACACATTTTCCCAAGTTAATATTGCCTGCTAAGGTAATTATTTAAAACTAAATATTCTGTGTATTGATTTAACTTCTTTATGATAGGGGGCAGCATTTTCATTTTTGGATGAATTGCATGCCCATAGTGAACTGCCTCCTACTCTGTCCCAGATGCTAATATATGCATATTATTATTACTATTTGATATAAAACACTCTGAAGTTTCTAAAACTGTTTGAATGATGTCTGTGAGTATAACAGAACTCATATGGCAGGAAAATTCCTGAGAAAGAATCCAAACAGGAAGTGAGAATTCTGAGACTGGTCAATGTTCAACTCATCGCCTATTCAATTCCCTGTAAGATATGGATCTGTTTGCACTTCCTACGCCTTCCACTAGATGTCAACAGTCTGTAGAACGTGGTATGAAGTCTCTAGTGTGATGTGGGGCCGGATGGGAGGTGTTTCAGTCATTGGTCTGGCAGAATGCCAGTTCCTGGTCATGCGCGTTCCAAACGATATCGTCTTGCTTTCCATAAAAGGACTTCTCCGGTTGGAACGTTATTGGATAGTTATGATAACATCCTGAAGATTGATTCTCTACTTAGTTTGACCAGTTTATTCGACCTGTTATATAACTTTTTGAAGTTTTTGTCCGAGTTCGCCTGCATCTGCGCGAGCATTTGGACATGTGCACTAAACATGCTAGCAAAAGTAGCTACTTAGACATAAGTAATGGACACTATCAAACAAAACAACGATTTATTGTGGAACTAGGATTCCTGGGAGTGCATTCTGATGATGATCAAAGGTAAGGGAATATTTATGATGTAATTTCGTATTTGTTGACTCCAACATGGTGGAGAAATGTTGTTATATCTGAGCTCCGTCTCAGATTATTGCATGGTGTGCTTTTTCCGTAAAGTTTTTTTTAAATCTGACACAGCCGTTGCATTAAGAACGAGTGTATCTTTAATTCTATGTAAAACATGTATCTTTCATCAAAGTTTATGATGAGTATTTCTGTTACTTGACGTGGCTCTCTGCAATTTCTCCGGATATTTTGGAGGCATTTCTGAACATGGCGCCAATGTAAACCGAGATTTGTGGATATAAACATGCACATTATCGAACAAAACATACATGTATTGTGTAACATGATGTCCTATGAGTGTCATCTGATGAAGATCATCCAAGGTTAGTGATTCATTTTAGCTATATTTCTGCTTAATATTTTTTTTTAAGTCCAAGTGTGCGACAGTGGTGATCAAGCTGATTCTATACCATTTTCCAGAGGCCAGTTCATGAAGGAAGACTTGCTCATTAAAACATTTTTTTTAACAAGCGTCTGACAAATCAGGACAGGTCGTTTCAATGAGCAGCCATTACGATCACAGGCTGTAAAACAGTGATAACTAAAGGTCATTACAGAAAACACCAGACTGATACCTATCAGGATTATTTGTGAGGATAGCATCAAGGAGAGTAGCCTTTTCTGGATGTCATACCTTGTGGGATTGGTAATAATCTGAAAAAGATTTAGAGAGTCCCATTGCTTTAGGATTTGGTCAGATGGTTTAAGCATGTCCCAGTTTAGGTCACCAAGTAGGACAAATTCAGACTTAGTGTTAGGGGCCAGGAGAGAGCTTAGGGCAGGTAGGGTACAGTGCTGATGGAGGACGCTAGCACCCAGCAACAGTCAACAAAGAGCTATTTGAAAATGTAATGCTTAAAACCAGCAAATCAAATTGTTTGGGGACAGACTTGGTGGATACAACCGAGCACTGAAAGTGATCCTTGGTAAAAATTGCCACTCCCCCATCTTTGGAAGATCTGTCTTGCCAAAAAAGGTTATAACCAGAAAGGTTAACATCAGTATTCAAAACATTCTTCCTTAACCACGTCTCAGTAATGACCAAAACATCATTAGCTGTGAACCCACACTTTCAATTGATCCATTTTAGGTAATAAGCTTCTTGTGTTAACGTGCAGAAAACCCAGGCTTCTACAAGAGCAGAAATCAGTGAAGCAGATAGAGCACAAGTTAGAATTGGGGCTAGCATCAGTAGATGGGCCAGAGTGTACATGCACATTTCCAGAAATCATCAACAGTAATACAATCAAGGCACACAATAGGACACCGGAGAGCTCTGCAGTGCTGATTTATGACATCTGCATGTGCATCAGATGGCAACAAGATCATATTGTACAGCAATTCCATCAGGTAACATGAATACAAAGCCGGCGAGAGGTGGTTAGAATAGGATGGGAGGCCAAAAGTCTGTGTAAACAAAATAGAGTCAAAGTCCCGAGTGTGGGAACAAAGTCTGTCCCACGGTTGGGTAAAGAAAGTTTGCTGACTACAACGTATGCAGGAGTCATGAGGCAAATAGCAAAATGCACAAGAAATACATTTAATATAAAACGACTGGAGGCGAGCGGAAGCTCGGGAGAGGGGTGAGTGTGGTGGCGGGGGGAGACAGGCCAGGGCAGACGGTGAACAGATCACCAGGTGGAATGCAAGCAGCAGTGCAGCAGGCAATGGGAGTAGGTGTCACACCCACTTGGGAGAAGCTTTTATTTCTGGAGGCAGATTTCTTTTAGAAAATGCCAGTGGTCTTTGAACAGCAGGAGAGGGATTCAGAGGATGCTTCAAAGACTCCTGCCACTTGCTGGGTGCAAAGGCCTCGACACCTTTCACTTCACACCTTAGTGCCAATTGAATTTGTATCTGGTCTGTCCTTGCAAGCCTGGGAGCCTTAACTCAGCATTCAGTTCCCATAAAATAAATAATTGTAATGTACTTTATTTTTCTTCTTGGCTTTCAAAATAGCATCAGACCAACCACTACTCACTCAGTTCCAGGTTGGATGGTGTCCTCAGTTTGTTTGCTAGAATTGGGCCCAACGTGAACATCACACCATCATTTGAGACTAATATATGAGAAATCAGTGCACAAATTCAGGTAGGTCCATCCCCGTTTTCTTTCTGGTCAGGTCTGGATTTGGTTCTGCGGTAAAAGGTAAACTGTCAATCAGTTTACAGGTTAAGTGTCCCTGATTAGCCAATAGCCAAGGATCTCCTGTATACCACCCCTACCTTGTCACAACACAACTGATTGGCTAAAATGCATTAAGGAAAGAAATTCTGTTCATTGAAATGCATTCCAATGCATTCCAATGCATTCCAATTCCTCGCGAAGCTGGTTGAGAGAATGCCAAGAGTGTGCAAAGCTGTCATCAAGGCAAAGGGTGGCTACTTTGAAGAATCTCAAATATATTTTGATCTGTTTAACACTTTTTTGGGTTACTAAATGATTCCATATGTGTTATTTCATAGTTTTGATGTCTTCACTATTATTCTACAATGTAGAAAATAGTTAAAAGAAAAACCCTTGAATGAGTAGCTGTGTCCAAACTTTTGACTGGTACTGTGTGCACACACACACACCTCCCCTAATGTTAGCCCCGTCACTAAAAGGTCCTCAAAAGGTCAAATGGCCACCAACGCTACTGTCCCAGGATAAGCAGAGAAGGCCGACTGCTGGACTGAAAAGGAAGGAGAAAGAGTGCGAAAGAGGGCGCGAGATTGACCTGAGAAGACTGCTGATGCCAGAAGGAGCAGGAAGAGAAGGAATTAACCTAGCTACATTGGAGACTAATCAATCCCACTTGAAAACCAATTAGATTACTCGGCTTCACCACCCTTCCTTCTCTTCCTCCCACTCCGTTTGCTCCTCTTTCTCCCGACCATCTCTAGTTTAGGGACTTTGGGTCAGTTCCATCCAACGGGTCAAGTCCAATAGATAAAATGCCATAATTAAACGATGGGAGTCGAAATAGGCTTAGTGGTAATGCCATTCACCCATGTCAACACAGTCTCGCACACATTTGTATTATACTTTTTGGAGTTACATACAGGTAAAAACAAACGTGTACTATGTTGTGTCTAGTCGGAGCGACCAGGCTGCCCATGTGGCTTCTCAACACTCAGTACCTTGCCTCCCCCTCATCTCCTCTGAAATGGAGAGTGCAATCCTTCCACTTGGCCTAAGGATCTGTGTGTGTGTGTGGCCTAAAAGGTCCATCAGTCTATCCCAGACACACCCATGACAAGGTGGTCATGGCCAAATGCTGGGTGATAGATAATGGGTGAGGGGTGGCACACACAAACTACAGGAAGGAAAAACTTGAGTGATGCAACACACAAGAACATTTTAACGTAAATAACAATACTATATTATACTGGCTGACAAGGAATAACCTTCCAAGCCAGACCATTATGTAGAGTTAGAATCAGAATGGAATTCTATGTTTGGAAGTCAGAATATTTTACAATTGACATCACAATTCTGTAATGGAACCCATAGAGGAACTGTCTCTCTCCCGGAAACAGAACATGACAGTAACTATCCCATTGTCACCTTTAGATCTGGGGTTTAGTATATTAGGATCCCCATTAGCTACAACACATGGAGCAGCTACTCTTCCTGGGATCCACATAAAACGTACAAATACATAAAAGTACAGAACAGTTAAACAAGAAAAACAAAAGATATTACATTAAAATACAAAATAAAAATAGGGCTGAGGTCTAGTGGAAGGGTAGAGGTGCTAAGGGGTAGGGATGGGCATAGGGCCTCCCGAGTGGCACAGCGGTCCAAGACACGGCATCGCAGTGCTAGAGGAGTTACTACAGATCCGGGTTCGAACCCGGCTGTGTTGGAGCCAGCCGCGACCGGGAGACCCATGAGGCGGCGCACAATTGGCCCAGCGTCATCCGGATTAGGGGAGGGTTTGGCCAGCTGGGATGTACTTGTCCCATCGCGCTCTAGCGACTCCTTGTGGCGGCCGGGCGCATGCATGCCGACTTTGGTCACCAGCTGTACGGTGTTTCCTCCGACACATTGGTGCGGCTGGCTTCCGGGTTAAGTGAGCAGTGTGTCAAGAAGCAGTGTGGCTTGGCAGGGTCGGGTTTCGGAGGACGCATGGCTCTCGACCACCGCCTCTCCCGAGTTTGGACGGGAGTTGCAGCGATGGGACAAGACTAACTACCAGTTGGATATCACGAAATTGAGAAAAAGGGGTAAAAAAACACGCGTAATCGAGTACTCAAATGGACGTCAAAACTAACACGGGAAAAAAATACTGTAGAACTATTTGGTGGAATGTGCTTTATGGCTGCCTGAATGGGCAAGTACAATTTGGTCCCGAAAACAACTGACATTTTGTCTTTAAGACATTGCTAATTTGCTTTGACTTTAGTGTTCCATTTGTACATGTGCATTTGCGGGGCACAACAAAAAATGTATAAAGCCAAGCATCACAGTTCTTTTCCCTTAATTCCCTTTCTCCTCCATGTCTCACTCACTCAATTGCGTTATGACCACTCCCTCTACACATGTGCCGAGTGCACACACAAGCTCTCGTTAGGCCTACAGAAATATATGCCTATAAAAATGTTTCTAACTGATGGGATACACAAGCAAAATTTATTGCCAAATGACGACAGTTTTATCACCAATTCAAACTGGACTGGCTGATTGAAAATGGGTAAATATGTGTATTCCAACAACGAGCTGCAGTTTTGTAATAATTGCGTCCTGTCTATTTTCCGCTTAACTTCTTGTCAATATGGGGGCGCTGTTTCCACTTTGGAAAAAATCGTGCCCAAATTAAACTGCCTCGTACTCTATTCTAGATCGTACAATATGCATATTATTATTACTATTGGATAGAAAACACTCAAGTTTCTAAAACTGTTTGAATTATATCTGTGAGTAAAACACAACTCATTTTGCAGCAAACTTCCAGACAGGAAGTGAAAAATCTGAAAACGATGCTCTGTTCCAGGGCCTGCCTATTCAATTGCCTAATATTTATGGATATGCATGCACTGCATACGCCTTCCACTAGATGTCAACAGGCAGTGGAAGGTGGAATGGGGTGTCTAGCTTGATCTGAGGTCGAACAAGAGCTCTTGGAATGACGTGACCAGAATTTCCTTTCTCTACCTAGGCGCGGGAAGTGCCTCCATGTTGTCTTATGATAAGCGTTCGGTATACACGGCTAATATCTCCGGCTCTGTTTTTATTTGATAGATATTAGAAAAACATCATAAAGTAGGTTTTTTCAACCGAGTTTCATCAGTTTATTCAACGTTTTTGGGACTTTGAGTTTTCCGTTCTCTGCGTCGAGAGAAATTGGGAACGTCATCAACATTGGCTAGCCTTGTGGAGCGAATTCGACAGGAGAGAAGGACATTCTAAAACCAAACAACGATTTATTCTGGACCTAGGACTCCTTGTACAAGATTCTGATGGAAGCTCAGCAAAAGTAAGAACAATTTATGATGTTATTTTGTATTTCTGTGGAAAATGTTTAGTCCTATTATCCGCCCTTTTTGCGGGCGCTGTCTCGCTATAACGTAAGCTGTTTGTTATGGTAAAGTTATTTTAAAAAATCTAACACGCCGGTTGCATTAAGAACTAGTGTATCTTTCATTTGCTGTCCAACATGTATTTTTTAGTAAAGTTTATGATGAGTTCTTTGGTCAGATTAGGTGAGTGTCCAAAATAGCTCCGGACATACTGGTGAATCGATGCTACATATTCACAATGTATAACCACGGTTTGCAGCTCTAAATATGCACATTTTCGAACAAAACATAAGTGTATTGTATAACCTGATGTTATAAGACTGTCATCTGATGAAGTTGGTCAAGGGTAGTGATTAATTTGATATATTTTGCTGGTTTTTGCGATCGCTACCTTTTGCTGCTAATAAATGCATTTGTGTGTTTGGCTATTGTGGTAAGCTAATATAATGCTATATTGTGTTTTCGCTGTAAAACACTTAAAAGAAATTGGATATATTGGCTGGATTCACAAGATGTTTATCTTTCATTTGCTGTACACCATGTATTTTTCATAAATGTTTTATGATGAGTATTTAGGTATTTCACGTTGCTCTCTGTAATTATTCTGGCTGCTTTGGTGATATTTTTGATGGTAGCTGCAATGTAAAACTATGATTTATACCTCAAATATGCAAATTTCTGAACAAAACAAATTTATTGTATAACATGTTATAAGACTGTCATCTGATGAAGTTGTTTCTTGGTTAGTGACTAATTATCTCTATTTGGTCGGTTTTGTGATAGCTACCTATGCGGTAGAAAAATTGTGAAAATATGCGGTTGAGTCTTTTGCTATTGTGGTTAGTTAATAGAAATACATAGTGTTTTCACTGTAAAACATTTTAAAAATCGGAAATGATGGCTGGATTCACAAGATGTTTCTTTCATTTGCTGTATTGGACTTGTGATTTCATGAAAATTATATTATATGATATCCCTGTCGCGTTAGGCTAGGCTATGCTAGTCAGCTTTTTTGATGAGGATGCTCCCGGATCCGGGATGGGTAGCAATGAAAGGTTAAGCTACTTTGCGAACTGCTAGTGCCATTTAGAATCGGTTAGCCTAGGCCAGGGCTATTCAACTGGTGGCCCGCGGGAGAGATCGAGCCCATTGATGAATTTAGAATGACCCTTGGATAAATTCTGAACCGCAAAAATCCGATGTTTAGTGCCAAAAGGAGATCCTGTAGTCCCGCCCATTAAGTACTGCCAATCAATATCACCCAACATACCACTTACAGCCAATCACAGCTTTTAACAGGGGTAGAGGGTCTGAGTGCCTGATACACTCGGGCTCCCGAGTGGCGCAGCTGTCGAAGGCACTGCATCTCAGTGCAAGAGGTGTCACTGCAGTCCCTGGTTCGATTCCAGGCTGCATCACAACAGGTCGTGATTGGGAATCCCATAGGGCGGTGCACAATTGGTTACATCATCTGGGTTTGGCCGGTGTAGGCTGTCATTGTAAATAGGGATTTGTTCTTAACTGACTTGCCTTGTTATATAATGGTTACATTTATAAAAATATATAATAATAATCACCAGTGTGCGCTTCTAAGGTACTAATCAGGATACTAGATTTCCCTTGGTAAAAAAGGAAACAAAGCACACAAAAAATGTAAATTAAAAAATTAAACTAAATGTGACTCTGGGCGACAACATAAGGCAGATTTTTTTCCAACATTAGGACTGTTTTCCTCAAGAAATTCAGTCCACTTTATGATTTGTTTCCTTTGCTTCCTTTTCTTCCTAGTTGCGATACTGGTATCGTGACAACACTCTCCTAGAAAGTACACACAGGAAAATGTGGCGCCGGACATCTGACCAGCAGCACATTAATTTACCTGTAAATTTGAGAAATTTACCAGACCCATATGCAGTGGGTGCGTAACCTGATTAGTGTGTACGGCAACAGTGCTCAGAATGACAGAAATCACATTTCGATAATGGTAATTCAAATGAACAGAACATGCAAGTCAAATTACACATCAAATTTGATTTGTCACATTTGTCGAATACAACAGGTGTAGGTAGACCTTACCGCGAAATGCTTACTTACAAGCCCTTAACTATATTTCTTGAAGTGCATTGTTGGTTAAGAAAATATTTACTAAATAAAGTAAAAAATTAAAAGTAACGATAAAATTACATAACAGTAACGAGGCTATAAATAGGGGGTACCAGTACAGAGTCAATGTGCGTGGGTACAGGTTAGTCGAGGTAGTTTGTACATTGGGTTGAGGTAAAGTGACTATGCATAGATAATAAACAGTGAGTAGCAGCAGTGTAAAAACAAAATGTAAATAGTTCGGGTGGGATCAATTGAGGTGGAGGGTCTGTCATGGTCTGGGGCGGTGTGTCACAGCATCATTGGACTGAGCTTGTTGTCATTGCGGGCAATCTCAACGCTGTGCGTTACAGGGAAGACATCCTCCTCCCTCATGTGGTACCCTTCCTGCAGGCTCATCCTGACATGACCCTCCAGCATGACAATGCCACCAGCCATACTGCACGCTCTGTGCGTGATTTCCTGCAACACCGGAATGTCAGTGTTCTGCCATGGCCAGCGAAGAGCCTGGATCTCAATCCCATTGAGCACGTCTGGGACCTGTTGGATCAGAGGGTGAGGGCTAGGGCCATTCTCCCTAGAAATGTCCGGGAACTTGCAGGTGCCTTGGTGGAAGAGTGGGGTAACATCTCACAGCAAGAACTGCCAAATCGGGTGCAGTCCATGAGGAGGAGATGCACTGCAGTACCTAATGCAGCTGGTGGCCACACCAGATACTGACTGTTACTTTTGATTTTGACCCCCCCTTTGTTCAGGGACAAATTATTCCATTTCTGTTAGTCACATGTTTGTGGAACTTTTTCAGTTTGTGTCTCAGTTGATATATCTTATGTTCATAGAAATATTTACATGTTAAGTTTGCTGAAAGAAACGCAGTTGACAGTGGAAGTTTCTTTTTTTGCTGAGTTTAGGTCCTGGATGGGAGGAAGCTTGGTCCCAGTGATGTATTAGCCCGTACGCACTACCCTCTGTAGCGCCTTACAGTCGGGTGCCGAGCAGTTGCCATACCAGGCGGTGATGCAACCGGTCAGGATGCTCTCGATAGTGCAGCTGTAGAACGTTTTGAGGCTCTGGGTACCCATGCTAAATATTTTCAGTCTCCCGAGGGGAAAAAGGTGTTGTCGTGCCCTCTTCACGACTGTCTTGGTGTGTTTGAACCATGATAGCGTGTTGGTGATGTGGACACCAAGGAACTTAAACTCTCGACACACTCCACTACAGCCCCATCGATGTTAATGGGGGCCTGTTCGGCCCTCCTTTTCCTGTAGTTCACGATCATCTCCTTTGTCTTGCTCACATTGAGGGAGAGGTTGTTGTCCTGGCACCACACGGCCAGGTCTCTGACCTCCGCCCTATAGGCTGTCTCGTCGTGGATCAGGCCTACCACTGTTGTGTCGTCAGCAAACTTAATGAAGGTGTTGGAGTTATGCTTGGCCACGCAGTCGTGGGTCAACAGGAAGTACAGGAGGGGACTAGGCACGCACCCGAGGGGCCCCCGTGTTGAGGATCAGCATGGCAGATGTGTTGTTGCCTACCCTTGCCACCTGGGG
Organism: Salvelinus alpinus; assembly: GCF_045679555.1. Taxonomy (NCBI): domain Eukaryota; kingdom Metazoa; phylum Chordata; class Actinopteri; order Salmoniformes; family Salmonidae; genus Salvelinus; species Salvelinus alpinus. The sequence continues at coordinate 48,966,387 of NC_092096.1, read as the reverse complement.
ACAGCCCGTCAGGAAGTCCAGGATCCAGTTGCAGAGGGATGTGTTTAGTTCCAGGGTCCTTAGCTTAGTGATGAGCTTTGTGGGCACTATGGTGTTGAATGCTGAGCTGTAGTCAATGAACAGCATTCTCACATAGGTGTTCCTTTTGTCCACGTGGGAAAGGGCAGTGTGGAATGCCATTGAGATTTCGTACTCTGTTACAAGACAAGTAATAGACCGCAAATTCACTAGCCTACGTCAATCTACTATTCACCATAGTAGAAAAGTACATTTTCCTCATCTATGGCCATAATATTGGGTCAAATTACATCCATTAGACTTATGATTCATTATAGCTAAATCAATTAATGTATTAAATGAATAGTTAAGTTCCAAAACAACAAAAACAAATTTCTGAAGATTATACTTTGTAATAATCTACACACCATAAATATAGAATGAATTTTACACAGCATACTATGATTCCCAGAGTGCATTTCAACTCCCAGGGTGCAATGCTTCACCCAGGGCTGCCAGCTGGCTCCTGGTAACAAGTCCAGACAAACAAAGTAACTTTATTCTAAATATATTGCTGTTATTTCTAAGTTACGAGTACATTTCACATTACTTTCAGGTTGCAATATCATTACAATGCAAATGTGTGTAAAATAGTTTTTAAATATACATTTTGCAACTATACCTCCCTTGCGCTGCACTGTTTTGGAACACCTTTTTCATAGTTGTTTTGGTGGGCTGGCCCTCATCTGCTCTAAGCAAAGCATTCCCATAGTTCGCTTCTGGAGCCAGTTTTGTGGAGGCATGACGTTTTCATTAGAAGAAGCCATGCTGTCAGCATTCTCTCCCCTCCTGCTTTCTTCTCAAAAGTGGCTTGCTTTGTGTGAACTGCATGCGCAAGTAGCCTGGCTCGCTTTCTAGTGCCCCCTTGAGGAGATCCAGACAGATTACTAGACAGACTGGATCCTCTCAATCTGTACGACGTGAGACAAATTTGACAGAAGTACCAAAAGTAACAAATTCCAGTACAGAACTGTTTCATGTTCTAGTATCAAAAAAGTACTGAAGTTTCAGTATATCGTGCAGCAATACTAGGGACACTGAACAATTCAATTATAGTGAACAAATAGGTGCGCAGTGAGCACACTACGACCTTAACAGCATTAGCCAACTTCTGTCCTTCTATGGTCATACAAACAGCACTAAGCTTTGGCGTTGCGGGGGATATTTACACTCAAGGCACATGATTACTCAACCAAATTCGTATTAGTCACCTCACATCCTCCTCCTAAGTGGATAGGAGGGAACGTTTACTCTCCAGTAAGGCCTATTAGTCAGTCATCTAACGTCCCAGAGAAAACATTTAGCACAGCACAGGCACACAAGGGTTTCCGTCGGCCAAAAGCCGGCAATTACAGCTGATCAACAACAAAAAATGAAAAGCCTGCCAAATTGACCGGCCTAACATTTTTTGTAAAATAACGCTTTTTAATTAATTGATTGAAATAGCAGTCATTATAAATACAGTATATTTGGTTCATTTGCATAATTTTGTGGAATTAAATTGCCGTCTGTATTTATGTTAGTTATTGGATAAATAACGACTATCACACACGCACAGCATCCTCAGCTGGAGTAAAACGTGTTTTTATAAGCCCATTCATTGCGCAACAATTCTAAAATGCTAACAACTTTGGTGCATGTTTAAAAACTATTTTTTATATCTCAACTGATAATTGAAGCACGCCTCCCATTCACCAGTCAAGTGCAAGCAACAGTAGGCTATCAGATTGACCTCTTTACAATGTGAGCCAGTATGCATTTTTTAAAACCTAGTTAATTGTTTGAAACCTGAATGTTTTACTTCATATTATGAGGCATGTCTTACCTTGTTTCAAAGTAGCCTACAGGCAAAATCTGACCATAGAAACACGGAGGCAATTATTTTTCAAATCAATTTCTCCTGCAATTTCTACCGATCTGTGTTCCAGTTACGATTGCCATATGCTCATTTCCGTGGAACAGTTCTAAATAATAAAGTTTGTTTTCAAAATCACTGTCACGTGGTTATTATAAAATTCTGAATTCAAATGATAAAAATCTAAAAGATTACATTAAACTAACGCAAGAGCACCAGCCTCTGCCATATGGACACATTGATGATACACGTGAGCTATTGGCGGCTAAAGAAATGAGTGCATGGAGTGCAGAGATAGGCCTACTGCTGCATTGGCCCATAGTTGACAATAAAAGTTATAGCCTAAGTAAAAATACAAAGCCGACAATAAAAAAAAAAAGTAAAAAATGATAAGATCCAGTTCTTTCAAATCGCATTAATCTCTATACTGAGCCTGTTTTACCTCCCTTTCTATCTATCGGTCTTGAGCTATTGCTAGTTAAGTGCAACATTGTTTCAAATCAAATGGGTCTGGCCTGAAGCTTTGCACTAGCGAACTTGCAACATTGTATCAACTAGCCTATTCTGGGCTATCAGACAACTGTTTTTGCCCAAAGGAAAATAGTAGTTATTTCACACAGATGCTTGGTGATTATCAGGAGAAAAATAGTTGGAAAGATTTGTAAGGAACTATTATCATTCGTAATGGATGTAAAAAAAATAATTATAATTTACAAAAAAAACTGACTTTGTCTGACTATGTGAAGTGAAGAAAGAAAATTACTGAGAAGCTCAGCTTATTAGTTGTGGATGTGGTGAGTTAAGAATCAGAAATCCCCAAATGGGCACTTCCCTATATTTGCCCACAGAAGGCCAGGTACTTCTATGCATGCGTGCGCGCTCCGTTAACATAAACAGGACAGAGAAACCAGACACTTGCTCATACGGAGCACTCAAAACAAATGAAAGAAGAAAAAAAAGCTACATTTTTGTTTCCTCACAAGTGTAGCAGGTTGTGAACCGTAAATAAGACATGCAGTGAAATAATGTAAGGGTGATTAACCCTTTGACACGTACAATCACAAGGGTGGGATCATTCTACAGTGATCCCTGCAGCGTGTGCTCAAACCGGTGCGATTAGAACGTCCAGTTACGATTGACGCAACAGTCAGCGTTAGACCTGGACACCATTTTGCACAAACACATTCTTTACAAAGCTGTCCTCAATGTGAGCAGTTTATTTTTGGATGCAATGTTAAGACATCCATAGAAGACAGCATAACAATTCTCATCCACACCGGAAGATGTAGGCTACATTGGTCGTAAATAACTCTCAGCTGACAAACCATAATATGAATTATAAATTACTATTTACAATTCACATCACGGGTGACCTCACCAGTGATAGAAATTATTTAGTAAAACACTTTCTAGAAAAATCGAAAGTAATCCGACGATAGGTAGTTTGTGCGAGCAGCCATGTTTGTTTTTTTCCGCATCAACCAAAGACAGTTACAAGAGGAGTTGGGTCTGTTTGCAGTATGCATATTGAAGGGGGTGTGTTGTCTACCATCATTCACTTCCCGGAAGTTTACCAGAAAGGCGAGTGAACAATCCCTTCACCTCGTTTTGTTATAATATCTTTGGTCTGACAGACGTTTACATGACAACCAGAATGCATTGTATGTCAACAAACATGGCACCACAAAACTGGCAATTAGCTTAGCATTAGCTTATCATAAATCAGTAAAAAAAAAAATCTAAAAATGTTATGCAGAAACTGTAATGATAACCTAATAAGGCACTTTGATAGGAATGAAAATTATTAGTAGTAGTGAAGGCAATGCGGGGGCCACCTGGGGAAATGTGCCAGGGAGGAAAAAGTTTGCGTTTGCGCTGCTCAGTAATACCGCAAACGTAAAAAATGTCCTCAACAGTAAAATGGGATACTTCTATTAATTAACTAGGCACACCAATTCAAAACTGACGTTCAAAAATAGAACTTCAAACATCTCCTTCACATTGTTCATCAGGCTGTTGATTGTGGCCTGTAGAATGTTGTTCCACTCTTCAATGGCTGTGCAAAGTTGCTGGATATTGGCGGGAATTGGAACGCACTGTCTTACACGTCGATCCAGAACATCCCAAACATGCTCAATGGGTGGCATGTATGGTGAGTATGCAGGCCATGGAAGAACCTGGACATTTTCAGCTTCCTGGAATTGTGTACAGATCCTTGCGACATAGAGCTGTGCATTACCATGCTGAAACATGAGGTGATGGTGGCGGATGAACGGCACGACAATGGGCCTCAGGATCTCACCACGGTATCTCTGTGCATTCAAAATGACCATTGATAAAAATGCAATTGTGTTCATTGTACATAGCATATGCCTGCCCATACCATAACCCCACCACATGGCTCTCTGTTCACAACATTGACATCAGCAAACCGTTCGCCCACACAACGCCATACACGTGGCATGCGGTCGTGATCCCGGTTGGATGCACTGCCAAATTATCTAAAACAACGTTGGAGGCGGCTTATGGTAGAGAAATTAACAATCAATTATCTGGCAACAGCTGTGGTGGACATTCCTACAGTCAGCATGCCAATTGCGCGATCCCTCAACTTGACATCTGTGGCATTGTGTTGTGACAAAACTGCACATTTTAGAGTGGCCATTAATTGTCCCCAGCACAAGGTGCACCTGTTTAATGATCATGCTGTTTGATATGCCACACCTGTCAAGTGGATGGATTATCTTGACAAAGCAAAAATGCTCACTAACAGGGATGTACATACATTTGTGCACAAAATCGGAGAGAAATTAGCTTTTTGTGCATTACATTTCTGGGATCTTTTATTTCAGCTCAACAAACATGGGACCAAAACTTTACATGTTGAGCTTATATTTTTGTCAGAGTAATTTGAATTGACAAGTTGAAACATAGCCTATAGATAATTAGCAGGTAGCATGCCTTGGTCTGAGGCCAAAATGGGTTGTACAGCTATTTTCACCTTCCAACAGGACAACGACTCTAAGCACACAGCCAAGACAACGCAGGAGTGGCTTCGGGACAGGTCTCTGAATATCCTTGCGTAGCCCAGCCAGTGCCCGGACTTTAACCCAATCAAACATCTCTGGAGAGATCTGAAAAATAGCTGTGCAGCAACGCTCCCCATTCAACCTAACAAAGCTTGAGAGGATCTGCAGAGAAGAATGGGAGAAACCCCCCAAATACAGGTGTGCCAAACTTGTAGCGTCACACCCAAGACTCGAGGCTGTAATCGCTGCCAAAAGGTTCTTCAACAAAAGAATCCTGAGTCAAGGGTCTTAATACTTACGGAAAAGTGATATTTCAGTTTGCAAAAATAAAACTGTTTTTGCTTTGTCATTATGGTGTGTGTGTGTGTAGATTGAGGGTGGGGGAAAAAACATTTATTCCATTTAAGATTAAAGCTGTAAATTAAAAAAATGTGGAATAAGTCAAGGGGTCTGAATACTTTCCGGATGCACAGTACATCAGCGGAGGCTGCTGCAGGGAGGACAGCTCATAATAATGGCTGCAACGGCGCAAATGGATTGGCATCTCCGGTAATATGGGCCATATTTCATTAACAGTTTAGGCTAGAGGTGTTTTCTTTGCTGTTAAGCTGCAAGCATGCAAAAAAACTATTATTGAAATGAAACCACCACGAAAATGCACATATGAACATTATAACTGACACGCAGATCGGTAGAAATTGTATGATAATTTGTATACTTCCCCAAACTCAAAAGATGAAGTCATAAAATAATTGCCACCAGCTTCCTATTGTCGGATTTTCAAGCAAGGTACGACATGCCTCATAAGTAGTAAAATATTAATCTTTCAAACAATTAAGTATGTTTTCAAAATGCATACCGCCTCCAGCTCACATTGTAAAGTGATCGGTGATGCGCCGATAACCTGCCTACCGTAGTTTTTCTCCTCCCGGTCAATTTGGCTGGCAACAAATGTATTTATTAGCTTTTCATTTGTGTGTGTGGGGGGGGGGGCAAAATCCGGCAATTTGCAGTTAACGGAAACCCTGGTCTTGAGTTTAATTTATTCAGACCCTTTACTCAGTTGAAGCACCTTCGGCAGCGATTGTAGCTTTGAGTCTTCGTGGGTATTATGCCACAAGCTTGGCACACCTGTATTTGGAGAGTTTCTCCCATTCTTCTCTGACGATCGTCTCAAGCTCTCTCATGTTGGATGGGGAGCGTTGCTACTATTTTTAGGTCTCCAGAGATGTCCGGGCACTGGCTGGGCCACTCAAGGACATTGAGACTTGTCTCGAAGGCACTCCTGCATTGTCTTGGCTGTGTGCTTAGGGTCATTGTCCTGTTGGAAGGTTCAACCTTCCAGTCTGAAGTCCTGAGCGCTCTGGAGCAGGTTTTCATCAAGGATCTCTGTACTTTGCTCCGTTCATCTTTGCCTCGATCCGGACAAGTCTCCCAGTCCCTTCCGCTGAAAAATATCCCCACAGCACGATGCTGCCACCACCATGCATCACCGTAGGGATGGTGCCAGGTTTCCTCCAGATGTGACGTTTGGCATTCAGGTCAAAGAGTTCAATCTTGGTTTCATCAGACCAGAGAATCTTGTTCATCATTGTCTTTCGGTGCCTTTTGGCAAACTCCAAGCGGGCTGTCATGTGCCTTTTACTGAGGAGTGGCTTCCGTCTGGGTACTCTACCATAAAGGCCTGATTGGTGGAGTGCTGCAGAGATGGTTGTCCTTCTGGAAGGTTCTCCCATCTCCACAGGAACCCTGGAGCTCTGTCAGAGAGACCATCGGGTTCTTGGTCACTGTCCTGACCAGGGCCTTGCTCCCCCGATTGCTCAGTTTTGCCGGGCGGCCAGCTATAGGAAGAGTCTTGGTGGTTCCAAACTTCTTCCATGTAAGAATGATGGAGGCCACCGTGTTCTTGGGGACCTTCAATGCTGTAGAAATGTTTTGGTACCCTTCCCTAGATCTGTGCTTCGTCACAATCTTCTCTCGGAGATCTTCGGACAATTCCTTCGACCTCATGGTTTGGTTTTTGCTCTGACATGCACTGTCAACTGTGGGACCTTATATAGACAGGTGTGTGCCTTTCCAAATCATGTTTTATCAATTGAATTTACCACAGGTAGACTCCAATCAAGTTGTAGAAACATCTCAAAGATGATCGATGGAAACAGGATGCACCGGAGCTCAATTTCGAGTCTCATAGCAAAGGGTCTGAATACTTATGTTAAAAAAGGTATCAGTTTTTTATTTTTAATACAGTGCAAAAATGTTGTCATTATGGGGTATTGTGTGTAGATTACTGAGGATATTTTTTATTTATTTAATCCATTTTAGATTAAGGCTGTAACGTAACAAAATGTGGAAAAATGAAAGGGGTCTGAATACTTTCTGAAAGCACTATATTATTTCCTCCCATTCCTCCAGCCAAATAACAGGTAGGCCTTTGCCAATATGAGCAAATTAGCCATTTTATGCACTATTATATACACTAAATAGTGTGAAGTTAAAATCAAATGTTTTATTAAGTAGAAGTGTGAATTTCAGTGACAGGTTTTTGGAGAAAGTTTAGCAAACGTGACCAAGCGTCCGGGGGATGGGGCGAACAGGATGCTAGGCCACTGTTTTTTCCCCCACCGTGGTATTGTGATACTACTCGGTAACGTGATACTTGGCCTGGTATCATTTTGGTATCGTGACAAGCCTACTGTGATCATTGGCGGCTAAATAACCTCAGCTGGCGCACGGAACTCAGAGATGGTCAATGGGGTTTTCTAATGATCAATTTGCCTTCTAAAATTATAAACTTGGATTAGCTAACACAACGTGCCATTGGAACACATGAGCGATGGTTGCTGTGTGGGCCTCTAGATATTCAAAAAAAAGTACAAATCTGCCGTTTCCAGCTACAATAGTCATTTACAACATTAACAATGTCTACACTATATTTCTGATCAATTTGATGTTATTTTAATGGGGGGAAAAACAAGGACATTTCTAAGCGACCCCAAACTTTTTAACGGTAGTACGTACACACACACACACACACGATGTGACGAACAGTGCCAGAGGGGTCCGTTTTTTCATCTTTTCTCAAATACTATTAGTCCATTAGGGGCAGCAGCGTAGCCTAGTGGTTAGAGCGTTGGACTAGTAACCGAAAGGTTGCAAGATCGAATCCCAGAGCTGACAAGGTACAAAATCTGTCGTTCTGCCCCTAAACAAGGCAGTTAACCCACTAGGCCGTCATTGAAAATAAGAATTTGTTCTTAACTGACTTGCCTAGTTAAATAAAGGTAGAAGAAAATTAATAATAAAACACCCCAGATTTTAAAAATGCTACACAGTCGCTACATTCCCATTCGTTTTTATTGCAGCCTCGTTTGAATGCTGTGGTTACACAAAATGTGTTGAAATCAAATCTTGTGCTTATTGAGGTGGAATGAGCCAGACTTGCATCGTCATTCATAGCAACTTATTACAGAGCGACTTATTATACAGCGATAAGGAAATGAATGAGCTCGTCCCAATAAAACGTCAACCTGCAATTAATGAGACAGGTATATAGCCCACGAAAATACAAAAATTGATTTGACCTAACATCTTGTATTTTCCTCAGTGTTTAAGAGCAAGTTTAGGTTCTTCGACACACACACACACAGGGGTCCAGTTGCCTGTGCCTGGGTAGTGTCCTGCTTTAGGGCCAGTGTACATTCTGTAGTGCACTACATAGGGAATAGGGTGCCATTTGGGGACGCAGCCTACACATACTTACTGCTAGGCCCAGCTCATAAATAAGTGTCAGTCTGAAAATAAAGCAGTAAATATAGATGGAGGAGGTATTGGAAAGGGCAGCTAGCGAACACTCAACAGCAGCTAGCTGATACACCGCTCTGCGAAACTTAACTCAGCCCCATACTACCAGTAACAAGTATACTCAGTCACACTCTGAAGGGGACCTATGGATGTGGGATAGGAATGGGCAGCAGCTAGCTAACGCCCTCTACCCTCTCTAAGCTAAAAAACAGTAGCTAGCTAAAACTCTCGCTACTCTGTACTCAACGGGACCATAACCAAGCTCCAAATAACTCCATGCTCCAGACAACCAGTAGGCTACACTCACACGTTCACATTCTGGAGCCTATGGATGTCACAGGGATAGGAAAGGGCAGCAGCAAGCACAACGCTCTTTCAACCATGCTCCACACACACACACACACACAACCCTCCATATACTCTCACTCTGAAGCCAGGGTCGTGTTCAGTATATCACACATAGCAAATCGAAAAGGAAAGTCTGTGCTGTTATCAGACAACTTTGAATAGTACATTCTGCCCATGTCCCCGTTTCAAAAAGTTTCACTACGGCGTTCCCTAATGAACAGGACCTAGTAGCCCACTAACTTCCCTGTCTCACTCCATTTCAAAACATTTTCTCATGGAGGAAGAAATGGAAAGGGTACTGAAAGAGACTCAGGTGTGCCTGGCTGCTCAGGGCAGGTCACAGGAAGTGCATTCCTGTGTGATGATGCGTTTCCTGTGCCTCTTGCCGTGCTGCTGAGACACGCTGGGCCAATTAGAGCACATCAAAGACCATCCACATGACTCAGACACACAACAGCGGAAAACACTTCAGTGAACACACCCTTCATCAGAAAAGACTGTTTTTTCCCTGTGGAAAACCAAAAACATGCATACCCACAAACAGTATTGTTTCTCCTATGGGAGCATGACCTCACTAAGCGGGGCAGAAATGGGTCAATGCAAGACACACACCTCTGGAGAAAACACAGACACACCACACGTGAACACACACAACTGCAGGTCAAGGTTTCTCCATATTACCTTGGTACTGTTTGACCCACTGGCCAGCCTCAGGGTCAATGAACTTATACCCCTTTGTCCATTTCAGCCCCAGCTCAACAGTTAACATATGAGTCAGCCTGTGGTTGCATGAACCTATTGAGTCAAACTACCAAGCACCAATCACCCCGGATGAAATTGCTCATTGTCTAGGATTTGTTTGTTTCATTAGATGGCTCATAGGATATGTTGTAGAAAAAAATATAGGTTAAAGGCTCAAAAGAAATATGCTTGTCTCACTTAACACCGGATAGACTGCACTTAACACGCGCACACACACACACACACACACGCAAGCACTGTGTTTACTAGGCTGACACCTCATGCTTCTTTCCTAATGGGCTGTCAAACCAACCCAATCTTGTCTGTACTGTAGTAGGCATGTACTGTACTAACGGTACACTAATGTTCTGGGGCCGGATTCACAAAACACTACTTACGAAAAAGTAAGAAGTTTAAGGGGGAAAAAAATATACAAGTTCACAAGATAGTTTGTAAGTGCAATTCCTCAAAATGTTCTTAGGAACTTTGCAAATAGCTTTCCTAAAAACTTTGTAAATATCTCCTTTGGTGGCATTGACATTAGTGACTTGCTTGAAACCATAAATAAGCCTGTGACAGGGATGATAGGATTTTGCCCACTATAATAAAGTGTATTACATTTATCAACATTTGAAGCATCTGCTTTATGTCTCGAGAATATATATATATATTTTTTTTTAGTTGGCTCGCAAACCATTTATACACAAAAACAACATGTTATTTTTCACACATTATAGCCATCAGACTAGCTATATCAAAAATAAAGATAACCAAGGAAAGCACAATAAAAGCTTCAGCAAACAAGTGCTTGTAGTGATGCTGGAGGAAATAGCAGCCAGAAAAAGGTTGCTGTTGGGGAGACTTGATAACTGCGGGGTCACTGCAGAAACCAAAAAGAGAGGATGGCCGAGTCGGTCTCTGCCGTCGGGGGTATGGCAAGGGACAGTTCATGGTTACAAAAGTATCCATTCATCACAAGACAAGGGTTTAGCTGTCCTAAAGTTACAAATCTCTTAAGATCGTATCGTACCCCCCCCATTTTTGCCTAAAATAACATACCCAAATCTAACTGCCTGTAGCTAAGGACCTGAAGCAAGGATATGCATATTCTTGATACCATTTGAAAGGAAACACTGAAGTTTGTGGAAATGTGACATTAATGTAGGAGAATAACACATTAGATCTGGTAAAAGTCAAAGAAAAAAAACGTGTTTTCAAATTTTTGAAAACTATGAAATGCAAGAGAAAGGCCATTATATGACTCAGGAGTCTAGGCGCAATTTAGATTTTGGCCACTAGATGGCAGCAAGGTGCAAAGTTATTGACTGATCCAATGACACATTGCATTACTGTTCAAAATGTTGTATCAAGACTGCCCAAATGTGCCGAATTGGTTTATTGATACATTTTCAAGTACATAACTGTACACTCTCCTCAAACAATAGCATGGCATTCGTTCACTGTAATACCTAATGTAAATTGGACAGTGCAGTTAGATTAACAAGAATTTAAGCTTTCTGCCCATATAAGACATGTCTATGTCCTGGGAGGGAAATTCTCTCGTGATTAGCATGACTTTGTAAGTAACATTGGCGCACGTTAGCTCAACCGTACCACGGGGGGGGGGGATCCGATCCTGTAGATGTTTTTAAGTACATTTCCAAGAAGAAATCATAAAACATTAGAATAATTGAGGAATGCCAGGTGTAAGTAGACAGACAAAAATAAACAATTCAATTGTTGCCAGTAACAGTTCGTCACTAACCCTCTTGATAACATGAAAACACTAGCAGCTCTACCAGCTCTGCTAGGGCGAGTAAAATGTTCAGAGGTGTTCTCTCATTGTGTCTGGAAATAGCTAGCTAGTAAGCTAGCCAACTTTAGCCAGTTGGCTTGGGTGCTTGACCGCCATTGTGAGGTCAGAATGCTCAGATCAACCCTACTCCTCAGCCAGTCCTGAATTGTTACGAGTACCACTTCAGCGTGGCGGTGGCACCCCCAGCCCCCACGTGTGACACCCACACTGCTCAAATCATAAGCAAATGCAACCTTTTTTAGCCTAATAATTACCTTGGTTGAAGACTGCCTCAGCAGGAATGGTAGACTATAGACTGTTACGGGTACTTGGAAATTGGCTGCTCTTCCTTAGCTAACTAGAAATATGTTTAAAATGTACAATCAGGGCTCTCCCTAGGATTTTCTGACAAGGCGGTGCTGATGTAGGCCTAAGGTTGGGTCAGTCAACTTCCCCCTCAGGAAGTTGGAGCATTTTGCATTTTTGAATGCCATTTCCTGAAACAGAGTCTATATCAAACAATGTAGACAACACAGAAGTCTTGTGTTGAATCCTAAATTAAATTGAGGTAGTCGTCTCAATGACACCTTCACATTTTTTCTAGGTTAAAATGTAGGGGTATTGATTATTAGGTGTCTTTATGTCAATAGTCTAGTGAAAATGGCTTCTTAACTTTGTTTGCGGATTACTGGATTAGGGCGATATAGCCAAAATATAAATCACAGTATTTTTCCAATTTTGGGTGGTATTTTATGTTTTTCAATTATAAAATTGTAAAATTTGCTTTATGAGTAGTGCGTGACCCTAGTGGGAACACATACAGTACCAGTCTAAAGTTGACACCTACTCAAAGGTTTTTATTTGTACTATATTGTAGAATAAAAAGTGAAGACATCAAAAATATGAAATAACACATGGAATCATGAAGTAACCAAAAAAGTGTTAAACAAAAATATATTTTAGATTCTTCAAAGTAGCCACCCTTTGCCATGATGACAGCCTTGCATACTCTTGGCATTCTTACAACAAGCTTCACCTGGAATGCTTTTCCAACAGTCTTTTATTTAACTAGGCAAGTCAGTTAAGAACAAATTCTTATTTACAGCCTAGGAACAGTGGGTTAACTGCCTTGTTCAGGGGCAGAACGACAGATTGTCAGCTCGGGGACTCGATCTAGCAACCTTTCGGTTACTGGCCCAACGCTCTAACCACTAGGCTACCTGCCGCCTTGAAGGAGTTCCCACATATGCTGAGCACTTGTTGGCTGCTTTTTCTTCACTCTGCGGTACAACTCATCCCAAACCATCTCAGTTGGGTTGAGGTTGGGTGATTGTGGAGGCCAGGCAATCTGATGCAGCAGTCCATCACTCTCCTTCTTGGTCAAATAGCCTTTACACAGCCTGGAGGTCCATATATGTTGAAAAACAAATAGTGGGACTAAGCGCAAGGGGCGGCAGGTAGCCTCGTGGCTAGAGCGTTGGGCCAGTAACCGAAAGGTTGCTAGATCGAATCCCTGAGCTGGCAAGGTAAAAATCTGTCGTTCTGCCCGTGAACAAGGCAGTTAACCCACTGTTCCTAGGCCGTCATTGTTAATAACAATGTTCTTAACTGACTTGCCTAGTTAAATAAAGGGGGAAAAAAGATGGGATGGCGTATCGCTGTGGTAGCCATGCAGGTTAAGTGTGCCTTGAATTATAAATCACAGACTGTGTCACCAGCAAAGCACCATCATCCCATCTCCTCCATGCTTCGCGGTGGGAACCACACATGCAGAGATCATCCGTTCACCTACTCTGTCTCACAAAGACACGGCAGTTGTATCCAAAAATCGCAAATTTGGACTCATCAGACCAAAAGGACAGACTTCAACCGGTCTAATATCCATTGCTCATGTTTCATGGCCCTCACAAGTCTCTTCTTATTGGTGTGGTTTCTTTGCAGCAATTCAACCATGATTCATACAATCTCCTCTGAACAGTTGATGTTGAGATTTGTCTGTTACTTGAACTCTGTGAAGCATTTATTTTGGCTGCAAATTCTGAGGCTGGTAACTAATGGACGTATACTCTGCAGCAGAGGCAACTCTGGTTCTTCCTGTCCTGTAGCAGTCCTCATGAGAGCCAGTTTCATCATAGTGCTTGGTGGTTTTTGAGACTGCACTTGAAGAAACTTTAAGTTCTTGAAATTTTCCAGATTGACTGACCTTCATGTCTTAAAATAATATACTGTTGTTTCCCTTTGCTTGTTTGAGCTGTTCTTGCCATAATATGGACTTGGTGTTTTACCATCTTCTGTATACCACCCACACCGTGTCACAACACAACTGATTGGCTCAAACTCATTAAGGAAAGAAATTCCACCAATGTACTTTAAACAAGGCACACCTGTTAATTGAAATGCATTCCAGGTGACTACCTCATGAAGCTGGTTGAGAGAATGCCAAGAGTGTGCAAAGCTGTCAAGGCAAAAGGTGGCTACTTTAAAGAATCTCAAATATAAAACATATTTGGATTTGTTTAATACTTGTTTGGTTACTTCATGATTCCATATGTGTTATTCCATAGTTTTGATGTCTTCACTATTATTCTAGAATGTATAAAATAGTAAAAATAAAGAAACTCTGGAATGAGTAGGTGTCCAAACTTTTGACTGGTACTGTACATTCTAAGTGACTTCAATGGGTTGCTCTACTTTGACTGTTTGCTACTGTTCAATTAAACTTCAACCCCTCCCCCAAAAATCTGTATTTCCTGCACTCATTTGAGATCATTTCCACACTGCCACGTAGGGCTGCAAGATATGGAGGGGAAAAAAGGCTTGTTTTTAACCAAGTGTTGCGATTTGCCTTGCGATTTAGATCAAAACACTTATGTGAACCGTTGGAATCACAAGAAAATAATGATTATTCTAATTCTATAGTTAGAAGATAAGTGGGCACTTTGAATACAGTGTTTGACATGACAACGAATGAAAATGCCAGGGAGGAGTTATTGTGACAGGGTAGGAACCAAAGAGTTGGTCATCGTTTCCTAGGGAACCCTATAATCTTTGGCTACATTAAATATTTTCTCTTAGTTACTTCATGTAGCTAACAGTCATGCTTCGCCTATTCCTCTGATTTAGAAGATAAGGTTGTAAAAACAATATGCTGATTTAGGCCAAACCATCACTGGTATCAGGCTGTATAGCTAGCTACGTTTGCGCTGACTCAGTACTTTTATTAGCTAGCTAGCCAGCTAACTAGCGATTAGCATTAGCGGTTAACACGACTTAGCCACAACTTGCTAAGACAAACTAGCTGTTTGCAGATGTAAGAAACACAAACGAATTGTGTAATTATAGAACGCTTGTGGATTTATATTAAGAAGCTAAGTGGAAACAGCATCGCAGTCATCAACATTGCTGCATGTGCTGCATTAACCACGCAGACTGAATGCAAGTGTCTCGTGGTCGAGCAACAACAAACGCGCTCCTCAAGTGACAGGGGGCGGGGCTAGGTCTGTGGAAAGTGGCATAGAGAGAGATGACTCAAGTAGCAGAGTAAACTATAACAATTGACTTCATGCAAGGCGTATCACATTTAGAAAACCAAACATTTAAATACTGTTATAGAAGCTAAAGTAAAAACCCAAACTGGTCCATGCATCAATACCGGTATATATTAAAATACGGTACACCAAGGGCTGTGGCAGTCATAAAATTTTGTCAGCCGGTGACGGTCAAGCAAATAACTGCCGGTCTCAACTGACTCAGACCTTTGGAACATCTACATTTTAAAAAGTATAATAAATCCATATAATATAGCCTACACCATCACAATAAATCCCTTATTCATTTAAGACAGGTCTAAAGAAATATGAAAAAAATGTAGTCTATTTCAGAAGAAAAGATTAGCATACTCTGAGTTGTCCTTATGTTAGGCCCGGATCTGGCTGTGTTAATTTAGCAGCAGTTAATTTAGCAGACAAGATTTGCTTAGAATTCCGTGGGACTCTTTTATAGTATGAAGAACACAATTGGACATAGCTGAATGAAATATATTTTCTCCAAACAATTTCAGGGAGTGCGCACATACGACTATTCTGTGTTGAGCGGTTAACAAAGAAACATGTCAATCCACTATCCCTCAAAGTACAAAAGTTAACGTATTCTATTGGTCAACTTGTACTTCTGAGTGAGAATTACAAATGGGGGATAGTAGGATGGGACAGATGTGGGATGCGATAGATCCCAAATTAATACAACCACTAATATAAAAAAAAAACATTTAAAAAATCAATGAGGCTGATGCAACAGATTAGAACGTTTAGCTTAAAATGTTGATAAACTATTTGGCTATTTATTCACATTATAAGTGCATTTACGGTCACTTTTGAGAATGTTGTTTTCCTGCTAATTGTGCAGCAATGCGCACATGGCAGTAGGCTATAAACACGAATATTCCGTGACCGTAAATGAGATTATGCATGTAATGCATTATTAATGTGCATTTTTAATGGTGAAAATGATCTTCTCCAAATTCACACACCGCCTACGTATGCCAGTTAAGCTCTACACCCGTTGTAAAATTGATGGTGTTTAATGTTTTCTCTTTGCCCAAGTCCTCTGATTGGCTTAGCTCCAACTTCAGACGGTTGAGTCAAAATCCAATGTGCCAACTAGAAGTTTATTTTTGCATATTTTACATTCGTGTCTCATACCAGCGTACTTTGAACTCAAAATGTGTGCAAGTTTGCAGGTCTGCAGAGCGTCTAGTGCTCATTCTGAACGCTCAGTGTGAAACACTGAATTTAGGAAGGGACAATCTGTCAACCTTTGAATTTACAAAACGCTCTGAGCGCCCTCTGACACTCGAGTGAATTTACAAAGCACCCTTAAAATGTAACACCTTGGATGATTTTAACTCATGACTGATGCATCTACAGCATGATACAGGAATGCTGCTGATTCATAAAAAAATTCAATACAAAAGTGTGTGCAGAGTATAGGGCTGGGAATTGCCAGGGACCTCGCAATACGATATTATCATGATGCTTTGGTGCCGATACGATATGCATTGCATTCTCACGATTCTGTGTATTGCGGTTCAATACTGTGATTCTATGTTGCAAACATATTGCTCATTATATGTCTGCTGCAGTTGGAAAAGAGAGCATGAGAAAATGTGTTTTGATCAGTCATGGAAATAAAAAAAGTGCCGAAAACAAAATCGGCTCTCTATTTCAAAAGGAAGATGGAGAACAAACTATTAAGCAAAAATACTGGAGTGTTGGTGCAGGTACAGCCAACTAGTGCAAAAATAATATTGCGATGGTCAAATTATTTTCCGATATGCAACTATCGATTACCCCCCAATCACTGGTAGAGTACAGTAGGGGAGAATCCCTCTCCTCATTATCACCTTTTACACTGCAGGGCAAGCATGCCTCCCTGCATGCCAACAGACACAACTGGAGGGCTACACACACAGACACAAACACAGAACTCCTACAAGCACACTGAACACAGAGCAGATGTAAGCACACAGACACACTTATGAGCATTAGGCTAATATACACAGACCCCCCATACACACACAAACCCCACCTCATCCCCCACCAAAACACTCCCTCCGTCACTCACCCGTGAACGTGGCAGTCATCCCGTCTGACTTGGTGAAGTCTATACTGGCATAGGCGCCGTTGTTCTCTGCTACCGGCACAGTCACATTACCAGCTGAGGGGGCGTTGGGGGTCGGCCCGGTTCCCCCCTGCTGCTGCTGGGATATGGGGAGTGTGTTAGATTCCTGGTCCTCTCTCAGCTCCATGGCAATGTAGTTGAGGCCGTTCTGATACCCCACAGACACATTTCTGCACATATGTCCTCCAGGAGGGCCCCCAGAGGAGGCTGAGTCCATGCCCAGATCAGAGGGCCCTGGCTGGGCAGGGAAACCGGCCAAATCCACCCCTATCCCCTCCACACACATCCACACGCTGTCAAAGGAGCCAGAGCTGGCCCACTTGGAGCCCTCGGCCAGGAGAGCGCCGTTGAGGGCCGAGGGGTTGGCTGAGCCCGAGGGGGGATTGGTGCCTGTGCTAGAGCTTGTGGTTCTGCCTCCTCCGGGAGTGGAGGAGAAGGTTTCAGAGCTGTGTCTGCGTCGCCCCTGGGGGTCAGCACGTACCACTTTGGGGGGCTCAGGCTGGGGGCTGGAGGATAAGGGAGGAGTGATGGGGTGGGGGAGTAAGGTAGGGGGGTACCGGCCCTCCATCACACACAGGTGCTGCAGCATGGCTGTGGGGCTACTCTGTGACCCCCTCGACCCCTCACCCTTGCTAAGGTTGAAGGTCATATCTGTGTAGTCATCTGTTCCCGTCCGCCAGTGAGCGCCAGAAGATCCAGGAGCTCCGCTCAGGGAGGAATTGGCGGTCAGGGGTCGAATGTAGCTGGGTGGGTTCCATGGGGCCACCAGAGAGGGTCTGGGGGACTGGTTCTTAGTCAGGCGGCAACCATCATCACCCCCACCCTCTACACTCATATAGTCCTGGTTCTGGGGAGGGGAGTGACGCTGCTCGACGGAGCCCATCGAGGGTGAGACGTACTGGTCAGCGAGAGGGCAGGATGTGGGGGGTCCGTAGGGATCCCCAAACTCGATGTTGATGTACTCGCCGGGGCTGGAGGGTCCCTCGGCAGCAGCTGGCTCACTAACCCTCAGCGACCCGTGGAAGCTGTGGCGGCCCAGGGGGAGGCGGTTGGGCCGAACCACAGTCGTTCGCCGGTCACCGCGAGCTGCTTGGTGGTGGGCCCCGTAGGGCGGGGGGTGGTGGGCGTGAGGGGTGTCTGACCCCCCACTACTGAAACCCTTTGTCGTAACGCCAGTGACCTGGGAGTAGACGGGTTTAGCCGGGGAGCTCATAGGCACGTATTCCTCATGCTCCCATTTTCTCTGTTCACCATCTCTGGCGACGGGGGCCTTGTAGGAGCGAGGCAGGGAGAAGTAGGGACTGTATGATTTAGGGGTACCCTCAGGGTTGCTCAGTGTGTAGTATCCACCCTCGTTGGAGAGCTTCCGTCCTCCTGTCGCGTTCCCTCCTCTTCCACTGCTGTACGACATGTCCATGTACTCTCCAGTCTCAGGCCGCTCCACTATACTACCAGAACTACCGACACCAAGACCCATGTTACTGCTACTGCTACGGGGACTTGGGGAGGCCTGGACTGGGGAAGAGGAGCTCGGTCCCCCTGGTAGCATCATCATGTAGCCCTGGGGGTCCGTAGGCTGGTGGGGTTGGAGCTGGTGGGCCGAGCGTGGGGCCAGTGCTGGGCTAGAGGCCTGGGGGGAGTGGGAGGGCTGAGGGTGGGGAGGGTGTGAGAGAGAGTGGTGATGGGGATGAGAATGGGAGCTAGGTTGCATAGGCATGTAATCCGGGGTGTCACGGGGTGAGGCTGCCACCCCACACAACATGGGCATATAGCCACTGTCCTCCTTGGCCGAGGAGGAGGGGTAGGAGGAGAGAGGGGGTCTGCCCTGGCTGTGCTCGGAGCAGGAGCTGTAGTCAGAGCGGAGGGAGGAAGAGGGGGAGGAAGGCTGGTTGCTGCTGCGGCCCAGAGACAGAGCCTCTTCCACAGACACCAACTCGTCCTGTGAGGTGGTGGTCTGGGTCATCTTTTGGTACACAGCCACGCCGCTGCTACCGCCGGCAACACCACCCTGACTCCCGGGCCGCGTGAACGAGTGTGTCCGCCGCCTCAGAGACCGGTCTTCGTCCGTCGACGTGCTCTCGTCCCGGTGGGGGGCCTCAGCGCCGCCAGAGCTACTCACGCCGCCCGCTCCAAACACCTCGCGGTGCCAGCCCATGGCCATGTAGTCACTCAGGCAGTTCTCTTCTCTGATTGGTGGGGTGTTTCCCAGCGAATCGGGTGTGTTGCTACGGACTCGGAAGTAGCGAAAGTCTCCGGGGCTTGAGCCGTACTCGTCTGAGGAGTTGAAGCCTCCGTCAGAGGGGGATCCGCATATGGACGAGCTGGAGGGCCGGGTGAGGGTGTCAGAGACTGAGCCGTGACCGCTGCTGCTGGACACACTGACGGGGGAGGTGGTGGAGGAGAAGTGGGAGACGGGGAGCGAGGCGGAGCGGGTGTGGCAGTTGGAGCCCGGTAGCGCCCTGACGTAGCGCCCTCCTCCCCCGGTGTTCCCTGCCCCTCCCCCACCCTCCTGGCGCCCTAGGTGTATCCGGGCGGTGTTCAGGTGGATCAGGCTGCCGGTAACAGACCGGAATGGCCGGTTCATCGTCCCTTCGCCTTCACTCGACGTCCTGAAGCGGTAGCCACTGGCACCGGAGCTCTTACTCGATGGTGGCGTACCGACCGCCGACTCGGTCCGGGAGCGGCGCTGGAGACCCGTCTGGCTCGGCGGCAGGTTGCCTAGGTGACGGCGGGTGGTGATGAACGCCATGGGGTTGGAGCCCGATGATTGGCTTTTACTCCTGGGGCGGATCTCTGCGAAGGCCTTCAGAGCCTTCATGGTCTCTAAGATGGTCTCGTGCATGTTCTGAGCCACTACAGAGTCATCTACCTGCATCCATATCTCCCCTGGTCCTATGGAGGACGACCGACCCACCTCGATGAAGAAGAAGCTTTCTGAGTGTCCACATCGTCTGATGTTCATTAGCTGGAGGTTAACATACGGTGTCTCAGAGTTTAGTTTGACCAGATGGATCGTTTTAGAAGAGAGGCATAAACGATACACACCTGTGAGGTTCTTGGTCTGACCCAGCCCTTTGGGTTTCACGTTCACCTGCCACACCTCTTTGAAAACCGTACCTGGTGTGACTGTACCATAGCCATCATCCAACTCGTCAGAGTCTAGATGCCCCTTTTTCCCCTCACTCATCAGTTCACTCAGGGCTACATACCAGTCCTCTTGCTCCTGCTCGTTTTCAGCCACAATGGCAAAGTACTCATCCTTAGTGTAGAGGGCTATGAGGTGTTTGTTCTTGGAATCTGCTCTTTTGTTGACGGTGAAGCACTGATACAGATAGATCACCCGTTTCGGGGCTGCTGCTGAAGACCGGAGGCTACTGCGGAATTTTTTATCGCTGTCATAGTACTCCAGCCGGCTGAGGCCTAGGTGGCTCGCCACCCTCAGAACGAAAAACCTCTTGTGTCCGTGCTTCTGTTTCCGTAGGTAGCCACACTTCCGAATGTCGTCCATGACCCCTGAGGCAGCGACGCTAACGTTAGCATTCGCAGCCAATTGAATCGCAGCCGACGCCGCGTTCACCGATGCAGCGAGTGCGTGGTGGCTAGCAGAGGGGTCCTCATGTACCAGGTTCAAAGACGACAACGAGGCTTTCCTTACCGGGGACCCAGGGATGTTTTCACCAGAGAGAGTATGCTGCTGTTGCTGTGTCGCCGCCTGATAGTGGTGCAACAGCGGGCGTTGTTCTTTGGGCAGCGAGCTCTGGGGATAGTGATGGTGGCTGTGGTGGTTGGAGGGCGGCAATTGCTGATGAAAACGAGCTCCACTGCCACCACAGATATTCAATAACGGGGAAGGGGGTTCCCCAATTGAGGTGTAGCCGTTGGCTGCCGTAGCCGCTGGTGTCGTCCCGATGCCCCTCTGTTGCGTCTCCACCAACAACATAGCGGCTTTGTTTTCTTGGTAATTCATAAAATTGGCCATTTATATAACACAACCAAAGGTCACTTTACCTAAGCAGTGCTGTGGACCTAGACCCCATTCTTGTTTAGGAGACGGGCTCCGGCTGGCGCTGCTGTATTGTGGTGGCGCGATGGTTAGCTACAATCAAAGCAAAAATGTCAGATTGTTAAGTTAAAAACGACCGGTCCAGGCCTCTTCGCGAAAAACAGGTATCCAATATGGGGTTTTATGAAATAAAGCCGCCCCTGTGCAACATGCCCACGTTTCTATAATCGTTAGACTCCAAGCTAGCTAGCTAGCAACCTGTCCCCTTCTCCCTCTCTACATATCTCTACAGAGCGGAGCACAAACAACACGTGACTGGTGCGTCAGCCATAAGTAGGCGAAATAATGAGCCAGACGGGGCTTCTCATTGGAAGTTCAGCGAGATTGACAGGAACTGACAGGCAAACGAGACAATTGTTTTGTGTCATTCGTGTTTACGTCAATACGGTGGACCAATGAGACATCGCACATATTTTCATTAGTTAAAGAGAGGTATTCGAGATGATTGACAGCTGACTGGCCAATGATTATAGGTACAGTGATAGGCGTTCGTTGATGCTATCCCTTTCATTGGACAATATTGTTGATTGACCACTGTTTTTGATTTGGCACGAAGGTGTATTTTTATTTAACTAGGCAAGTCAGTTAAGAACAAATTCTTATTTACAATGACTGCCTAGGAACACTGGGTTAACTGCCTTGATCAGGGGCAGAATGAGAGACTTTTACCTTGTCAGCGCTGGGATTCGAGCCACCAACCTTTTGGTTACTGGCTCAACGCTCTAACCACTAGGCTACTTGCCACCCCAAAATCTTTGCAAGGCCTTGGGAAAAATGTGCCCCAAAACAACCCCTTGCCTCTTTCCCATGTGGTGTACTTTACAGATTCCAAAGAAGTGGGCTCCAGTAAAACCATTGGAATGGTTGGAGATATTACCAAACTGATAGCACCTATCCGATTATTTCAGATCTGCAAAATTGGAAGGGCCAGGTGTCACAGTCAGGGGCCACAGTAATTATTTATGGTGTTGTTTGTAGAATCTGTTGACAATTTGTGTTTTCTTTTTGCAATCATCTTGTTAGTTAGCTTGCTGTAGAATGATTAGTGGTGTGAATCATGACTCAGCATGCCTATGTTTTGTTGTTGTCGCTTGGCGCTTGTGCAAAAATGTACCTGTGACCTGCTGTCTGGTCAAGCTCCAGAGAGACAGAGATGGGTGTAAAGTATAATAATGAGTTATTCATTCTTTCCAAACTTTATTTTAATCACTATAGTATCATGATCTTTTCACATTCATTATTTGACATGGGACATCCCTGGATTGGACTAGTCCCCCCCCATCTTTATTTATTTAATTTAACCTTTATTTAACTAGGCAAGTCAGTTAAGAACAAATTCTTATTTACAATGACGGCCTACCCAACGTGGATTTATCAAGCTATACTGGCCATTGAAGGAGTGGAAACTTTTAATAGTCATTGTTATGTGTTTGTCAGTACTTTTGTACTGGCATTACAACAGACAGTTTGAGCGTCCTCTACTGTTTTCCTTAGTACATTACAGAAGGTCTGCCCATTGTGCTGTAAATGGTATGCCGTCTGATAATAATGGGACCACCATAATATGTTGTAATATTCCTGATTAAGCAATGTGCCAGAGAAAAACGCAGTTGGGTGTGCTGTAGTTACATCTATAGTGATGTATTGTAGTTTTTTGGTTATTTTATGTAAAAATGCATGGACATAGAACTAAAATGGAATAGTGAATAGTAAAAGTGCTTACCTACTTTGCATGCTTACACATATAATGCTATAGGCTATCGCCTTTCCTCCCCCCCTCACCAATCCCCCTTCAATTCCCTCCATCCTTTCCCTCTACCCCTCCCCCTCAACCACCATTCAACTCCAGATTACATAATTCATCCCAAAATGACTGTTCTCTAGTCTCCTTCCTATTCTGCATGCCATACAGTGCATTCGGATAGTATTCAGACCCTTTGACATTTTTCACATTCACAGCCTTATTCTAAAATTGATTAAATTATGTTTTTCCCTAAATAATTCACACACAATACCCCATAATGACAAGGCGAAAACAGTTTATTTAAAAATGCTTTGCAAATGTATTATCAATAAAATGTAAGAAAACGTATTTACATAAGTATTCAGACACGTTTGCTATGAGACTCGAAATTTAGCTCAGGTGCATCTTGTATGCATTCATCATTCTTGAGACGTTTCTACAACTTGATTGGAGTCAACCTGTGGTCAATTCAATTGATTGAACATGATTCGGAAAGGCACACACCTGTCTATATAAGGTCCCACAGTTGACAGTGCATGTCAGAGCAAAAACCAAGCCATGAGGTCAAAGGAATTGTCCGTAGAGCTTCGAGACAAGATTGTGTCTAGGCAGAGATCTGGGTAACAGATGTCTGCAGCATTGTAGGTCCCAAAGAACACAGTGGCCTCCATTAGTCTTAAATGAAAGAAGTTTGGAACCACCAAGAGCCTTCCTTGAGCTGGCCGCCCGGCCAAACTGAGCAATCGGGGGAGAAGGGCCTTGGTCAGGGAGGTGACCAAGAACCCGATGGTCACTCTGACAGAGCTCCAGAGTTCCTCTATGGAGATGGAAGAATATTCTAGAAGGACAACCATATTTGCAGCACTCCACCAATCAGGTCTTTATGGTAGAGTTGCCAGACGGAAGCCACTCCTCAGTAAAAGGCGCATGACAGCCCGCTTGGAGTTTGCCGAAAGGCACCTAAAGGACTCTCAGACCATGAGAAACAAGATTCTCTGGTCTGATGAAACCAAGATTGAACTCTTTGTCCTGAATGCCAAGCATCACATCTGAAGGAAACCTGGCACCATCCCTACGGTGAAGCAAGGTGGTGGCAGCATCATGCTGTGGGGATGTATGTCAGCGGCAGGGACTGGGAGACCAGTCAGGATCGAGGGAAAGATGAGTGGAGCAAAGTCCAGGGAGATCCTTGATGAAAACCTGCTCCAGAGTGCTCAGGACCTCAGACTGGGGCGAAGGTTCACCTTCCAATAGAACTTACAACCCTCGGCACACAGCCAAGACAACGCAGGAGTGGCTTCAGGACAAGTCTCTGAATGTCCTTGAGTGGGCCAGCCAGAGCCCGATTGAACATCTCTGGAGAGACCTGAAAATAGCTGTGCAGCGACGCTCCCCATCCAACCTGACAGAGCTTGAGAGGATCTGCAGAGAAGAATGGGAAGAACTTCCCAAATACAGGTGTGCCAAGCTTGTAGAGTCATACCCACGAAGACTCAAGGCTGTAAACGCTGCCAAAGGTGCTTCAACAAAGTACTGAATAAAGTGTCTGAATACTTATGTAAATGTAATATCTCCGTTTTTTATTTTTAATAAATCTTCAAATATTTATAAAAAGCTGTTTTTGCTTTGTCATTATGGGGTATTGTGTGTAGTTTGATGAGGGGGGAAAAACAATTTAATCCATTTTATAATAAGGCTGTAACGTAACAAAATGCAGAAAAAGTCAAAGAGACTGAATACTTTTCGAATGCACTGTATATCCATATACAGACATACTGTGCAATACATGCATTGCTGTGTTTAACCAGTATGTCTTACAGAACTTTATCATTAATAATAATCATTTATGGACAGCTATATGCAGGCTTTTGTTCTAGCCCGACACTAATACACTCAATATGACTAACTAGGGTCCAGACTGAAGTGATCTGTTGATTAAAGTCCACAATAAATATTTTTAAACCGATCTGGTTAGTGCTGGACAAGAACAAAAACCTGCAAACCATAGTATTTATGCTCATCCTGATGTACTGTAAATGGTGTTTTAGTCTGTTGATACATATTCCCAACATAGCAGACCAGTGAAGTGTTGTAATATAATCTGTCTGTAGTGCTGGACTGGGAAAAATCTCTGCAAACTCAGACAGTAGCCCCCATGTACAGTAAATGGTGCTTTAGACGGATACTTATCCCCAGCAGACTAGTAGTGTTATCATATACTCTGTGTAGTGCTGTTGAAAAAAAATCTGCTAACCCAGATTATACTGTAGGCGAAATTATACTTTAGTCTGATACATATTCCCAGGCAGCAGTGTGTTCTAATATAACCTTAATCTGTCTGTGGCTCTATCTATGATTAAGTTTATAAATGGTGCAGAGGGACTATAATCTGGGTTTGCTGTTTTTTGTTCCTGTCCAGTAGTAGAATCTGATAACACTGAAATGTTAATGTAGTCTGATACATATTCCCAGGCAGCATATAATCTGTGTGTGGGTCTATCTATGAGCAGGTTTATAACTGGGCCTGTAGTGTGATTATAATATGGTAAAGGATGACCCAGCCCTCCTACACATTATGTCCTTCTAGGAGCAGGCAGACTTCCCCGGCCGCAGGTAGTAGAGCAGTAGATAATTCATAGATTTATACTGAATAAAAATATAAACGCAACATGCAACAATTTCAAAGATTTTACTGAGTTACAGTTCATAGTCAATTGAAATAAATTCATTAGGACCTAATCTATGGATTTCACATGACTGGGCATACAGATAATAATCTGTTGGTCACAGATACCTTTAAAAATATGGGCCTCACAATGGGCCTCAGGATCTCGTCACGGTATCTGTGTGCATTCAAATTGCCATCAATAAATTGCAATTGTGTTCATTGTACATGTGGTCTACAGGTGGACGTACTGCAAATGTTTTTTTTAACTACGTTGGAGGAAGATTATGGTAGAGAAATTAACATTAAATTCTCTGGCAACAGCTCTGGTGGACATTCTTGCAGTCACCATGCCAATTGCACGCTCCCTCAAAACTTCAGACATCTGTGGCATTGTGTTGTGTGACAAAACCGCACATTTTAGAGTGAGCTTTTATTGTCAACAGCACAAGGTGCACCTGTGTAATGTTCATGTTGTTTAATCAGCTTGTTGATATGCCACACCTGTCAGGTCCATGGACTATTTTGGCAAATGAGAAATGCTCACTAACAGATAAATACTATTTTTATGCATATGGAACATTTCGGGGATCTTTCATTTCTGCTCATCAAACATGGGCCCAACACTTTACATGTTGCGTTTATATTTTTGTTTAGTGTAGATAGACATAGCATCATTGTACCTGTCCCATTATGGCACATGTGAGCGCATGAGCAGCGCCGTTGAGGCCATCTTCATTTTGAAATAGTACATTTTCTTCTTCTACTACTTCTATGAGTTGGCAAACAAACTGAAAGGGTGCATACTGCCATTTAGAGTGTGTTGTTTGAACAGGTATAAAGCCAAGGTTGGCGATTTACTGCCACCTAGTTATGGAATGTTTGCTCACGAGTATAATTCATTGGCTGATCCCTAATGATGATCAAGATGTACTCATGTGATCCTTCCTTAACCCATGGGAAGTCCCACCCAGTTGACTAGTTCAAAATGGTGAAAGTCCTCAATGGCACTGTCCATGCTAAAACAGGCTTTTGGGCACTTGAGTCCTATATCTATCTCTATGAGATAATCCCAGTCCCAGTTGCATTCTGGGTTACCATCTGCTGCTTTTGCTCCCTCTGCCACCAGGGGGAGTGCTGTAGTTTGATTAAACCCTGAGACATGTACTGATACATAGGGACAGACAGTAAGCCTACAGATACAGGGGTTGCCTGTAACCAATGATACATATATTTTTCATAACCCTTTCATTGAGATTTAGGTTTTATCTGCCCCATCTTTTATCTAATTTGAGATCCATTCAGAACCCCGCAGATATATATTTGTGATCGAGGAAAAATGGTTTATTATAACAGTCAGATATCATTCGATCATGGGAGTAGGTAGAATGTGCACTCTAAGTACAGATACAAGTTTTCATAATTGATGTAAGCAATTAGGTTTTACTTGCTCCTCTGTGTATCTAATTTGAATGCCATTCAGAATACCAAAGCTACAGTATTTGTGATATTGGGAAATATGTTTATTGAAAGACGGCACACTGTTACAATCATTTAACTATATGGCCATACTGTAGGCATATGTACTGTTTGTCTGAGTCACCACATATGGGTCATGAAAGTGCATTATTGTGAGTAAAATGACCAGTAGTGACTAGTCTATTATGAAGCCATGAAAATAGTATCTAATGCAAGCCATGCTAACAAGTTACAGTACACAATCATAGATGAATACAATCAATACTGGTACACAAAACAAAAAACTATAATTCTGATAAAAATGAGTAGAGGGAATGTTTGTGCTTCAGAGTGTATGATTGTGCATCAGATAACTCTTACAAGTAAGCTTTGATGGATTTTCTCTCACGTAAAAAAAAGTGTCTATGATGAATGCAATAATTGTTAGTCGCTCTGGATAAGACCTTCTGCTAAATTACGTAAATGTGTCTCTGTGAGCACAATGTTCATAGCAGCAACCTCTTGGCCCCATAAATAAATAAAAAATTAAAAACACTTTTGTGAATCATTCAACTGATGTACTGTACATGTTACAGTACCTTTTCCATTATTTGGGGACTTGGTCTTTACACCTGTAGCTACCCACCAATGGAACCTCTGCTGTTCGAAATCCAGGAGCGTTTTCCTGGAAGACTGAGCTGTACATAAAAGAACATCATTATAACATACGATAAAACTAAAGAAAGCAAAGCTTGCGTTTCAGTAAGTCAGCAGACGGACAAAGTCTGCAAACGGACAAAGTGTGCTTCCTTTGAAAGTTTGTCATGTTCCCTGTGTCCAATCGTGTCAGACTTTCATTAGGGCACAATGAGAGGATGAGGGGGGAAGTAGGAGAAGAAAGAAGGGAGCGGGAGGATGAGGCTTTGAATTAAGTGTTCATCTCCTGAAAGATCCAATCCGTGGTTTTCTGAGTAATACGGTCCTACTGAGTCCTATTAATAGTCCCTGGCTAATGTGACTCATCATCCTACCATCCTGCAAGGTGCTTCTTATTTAAAACAAGCTGCAGTAACCTCTGCACAGCACACAACTTTGCCCCACGCCCAAGACAGTTCCAGGACTAGACACTTGCCCTTTTTGAAGAGTCACCAAAACCTTGCATACACAAGCTGGTCACTAGACCCTCTCTGCTGTTCCCCTTTCAAAGTTGACCATGGAGAAATAGTGAGGATATGTGGCTCAAAACGGACACAGAATCTTTTTTTTTTTTTTAAGTAGTCAATTGGTGGCCCTCATTGGTCAAACCCAAGTTCCATTGGTTCAAAATGGAGTCAAAATAAGCCTTTGCATAATGCCCGTCTTTCTGGCTAGGGTCAAAGGTCGGTCTTGGTGCATCATGACGTTGTCATCGTCCACCATAGTGATCTGAGCCACTGTGGAGATCTTCTTCACGGCCTTCTGGAGGAGCCGCTTGAAGTCCTTGTTGATCTCCTGGGCAGACCTGAAAGACAAGAGAAGAGTTTTACATAAATGTTCCCAACACAAGAACAGAGTCTAGTAAGAGTGCTTTTAGTTTGCTGCTCCATCATCTTGGAACGTTTTGTAGAAGGACCTGAAATAATAAATAATGCTATGCAACTGAATGTCTAGAATTAGAACAAGATTCAACATTCTACAACTTCTAAATAACTCTAGAAATACATGGCTCTACTAGGGGCTATTCAAATCTAAGCCTGGAGGTCTGACTGGCAGCAACACTGCTGCTGGTTTTCATTCAGGGATGGAACTTAACCTCTCTTGGGTAGGGGGCAGTATTATTTTCACGTCCGGATGAAAAGCGTGCCCAAAGTAAACTGCCTGTTACTCAGGCCCAGAAGCTAGGATATGTAGATTGGTAGATTTGGATAGAAAACACTCTAACGTTTCTAAAAACTGTTAAAATGATGTCTGAGTATAACAGAACTGATATGGCAGGCGAAACCCAGAGGACAAACCATCCAAAATAATAATAATTTTCAGCCTCCCACTGTTTCCGATGGCTTTCATGTTTATTATGAGGCGAAGTCCTCCCAGATTGCAGTTCCTAGGGCTTCCACTAGATGTCAACAGTCTTTAGAAAGAGTATCAGGCTGGTTTTTGGAAAAATGAGCTAGAAGTTGTAGTTTTTCTCAGTGGCTCCCATTTTGGCTGTAGTGTTTCCATGCATGTGGGTGAAGGCGCGTTCTTTGTTATTTATCTCCGGTAATGAACATACTATTCTCCGTCTTAAATTGTATCGTTTATTTACGTATTAGGGTACCTGAGGTTTGATTATAAACATTGTTTGACTTGTTTGGATAAGTTTATTGGTAGCGTTTGGGATTCATTTTGTATGCATTTTGAAGGAGGGAAACCGGTGGATTATTGAATGAAGCGCACCACCAAACCTTAGTTTTTATCGATATAAAGGACTTTATCGAACAAAAGGACCATTTGTGATGTAACTGGGACCTTTTGGAGTGCCAACAGAAGAAGATCTTCAAAGGTAAGGCATTTATTATATTGCTATTTCTGACTTTTGTGTCGCACCTGCCTGGTTGAAAAATGTTTTTCATGTTTTTGTATGCAGGGCGCTGTCCTCAGATAATCGCATGGTGTGCTTTCGCCGTAAAGCCTTTTTGAAATCTGACACAGAGGCTGGATTAACAAGAAGTTAAGCTTTATTTTGATGTATAATACTTGTATTTTCATGAATGTTAAATATTTATATTTCTGTAATTTGAAATTCGCGCTCTGCAATTTCTCCGGATGTTGGGCAGGTGGGACGGTAAGAAGTTAAGGATTTTGGGCACTGCTCAGTCGGACTTATAGACCACAAGTTTTACAAGTCCGGGTCCTAAATCTGTGCCCTGCGATATTTGAAAAGACAATTTTCTACTAGCCTCGGGCTAGTGGGGTAGCTTAATTTCCATCCCTGTCTTCATCCTTCCCCAACCAGGGGAGTGGACACAATGGTCAATCCATGACAATTAATCAACGAACTACCAGGGAGAATCAACTCTGCTGAAGAGACATGGTATTGGCAGCAAGACAAAGGAGCTGATCGTGAACTACAGTGAAAGGCGGGCCGAACAGGCCCCCATTCTCATCGACGGGGCTGTAGTGGAGCAGTTCGAGAGTTTCAAGTTCCTTGGTGTCCACATCACCAACAAACTATCATGGTCCAAACATACCAAGACAGTCTTGAAGAGGGCACGACAAAACCTTTTCCCCCTCAGGAGACGGAAAATATTTGGCATGGCCCCCCATTTTCTCAAAAGGTTCTACAGCTGCACCATCGAGAGCATCCTGACCGGTTGCATCACCGCCTGTTATGGCAACTGCTCGGCATCTGACCGTAAGGCGCTTCAGAGGGTAGTACGAATGGCCCAGTACATCACTGGGGCCAAGCTTCCTGCCATCCAGGACCTATATAATAGGTGGTGTCAAAGGAAAGCCCATAAAATTGTCAGAGACTCCAGTCACCCAGGTTATAGACTTTTCTCTGCTACCGCACAGCAAGCGGAACCAGAACGCCAAGTCTAGGACCTAAAGGCTCCTCAACAGCTTCTACCCCCAAGCCATTAGACTGCTGAACAATTCATAAAAATCTCCCCTAGACAATTGACATCCCCCCCTACACTGCTGCTATTCGCTGTTTGTTTGTTACCTATGCATAGTCACTTCACCCCCACCTACATGTACAGATTACCTCAACTAGCCTGTACACCCGCACACTGACATGGTACTGGTGTACAGTCGTGGCCAAAAGTTTTGAGAATGACACAAATATTAATTTTCCCAAAGTCTGCTGCCTCAGTTTGTATGATGGCAATTTGCATATACTCCAGAATGTAATGAAGAGTGATCAGATGAATTGCAATTAACTGCAAAGTCCCCCTTTGCCATGCAAATGAACTGAATCCCCCAAAAAACCTTTCCACTGCATTTCAGGCCTGCCACAAAAGGACAAGCTGACATCATGTCAGTGATTCTCTCGTTAACACAGGTGTGAGTGTTGACGAGGACAAGGCTGGAGATCACTCTGTCATGCTGATTGAGTTTGAATAACAGACTGGAAGCTTCAAAAGGAGGATGGTGCTTGGAATCATTGTTCTTCCTCTGTCAACCATGGTTACCTG
This sequence comes from Salvelinus alpinus, assembly GCF_045679555.1. Taxonomy (NCBI): domain Eukaryota; kingdom Metazoa; phylum Chordata; class Actinopteri; order Salmoniformes; family Salmonidae; genus Salvelinus; species Salvelinus alpinus. The sequence continues at coordinate 48,934,989 of NC_092096.1, read as the reverse complement.
CAAGGAAACACGTGCCGTCATCATTGCTTTTCACAAAAAGGGCTTCACAGGCAAGGATATTGCTGCCAGTAAGATAGCACCTAAATCAACCATTTATTGGATCATCAAGAACTTCAAGGAGAGCGGTTCAATTGTTGTGAAGAAGGCTTCAGGGCGCCCAAGAAAGTCCAGCAAGCGCCAGGACCGTCTCCTAAAGTTGATTCAGCTGCGGGATCGGGGCACCACCAGTACAGAGCTTGCTCAGGAATGGCAGCAGGCAGGTGTGAGTGCATCTGCACGCACAGTGAGGCGAAGACTTTGAGGATGGCCTGGTGTCAAGAAGGGCAGCAAAGAAGCCTCTTCTCTCCAGGAAAAACATCAGGGACAGACTGATATTCTGCAAAAGGTACATGGATTGGACTGCTGAGGACTGGGGTAAATCCCCTTTCCGATTGTTTGGGGCATCCGGAAAAAAGCTTGTCCGGAGAAGACAAGGTGAGCGCTACCATCAGTCCTGTGTCATGCCAACAGTAAAGCATCCTGAGACCATTCATGTGTGGGGTTGCTTCTCAGCCAAGGGAGAATGGTACCAACACATCCTCCGAGAGCAACTTCTCCCAACCATCCAGGAACAGTTTGGTGACGAACAATGCCTTTTCCAGCCTGATGGAGCACCTTGCTATAAGGCAAAAGTGATAACTAAGTGGCTCGGGAAACAAAACACCGATATTTTGGGTCCATGGCCAGGAAACTCCCCAGACCTTAATCCCATTGAGAACTTGTGGTCAATCCTCAAGAGGCGGGTGGACAAACAAAAACCCACAAATTCTGACAAACTCCAAACATTGATTATGCAAGAATGGGCTGCCATCAGTCAGGATGTGGCCCAGAAGTTAATTGACAGCATGCCAGGGCGGATTGCAGAGGTCTTGAAAAAGAAGGTTCAACACTGCAAATATTGACTCTTGCATCAACTTCATGTAATTGTCAATAAAAGCCTTTGACACTTATGAAATGCTTGTAATTATACTTCAGTATTCCATAGTAACATCTGACAAAAATATCTAAAGGCACTGAGGCAGCAGACTTTGTGAAAAAATTTTGGGGGTCATTCTCAAAACTTTTGGCCACGACTGTACAGTACAAACAACATATGTAGGATTCCACACATACAGTAGGGAGCATTATTGGCAGCTGATATAAAATGCTATAAGAACCTATAGTGCGTGCTTCATATTAGGGCCTGGACGATACCAGTATCGCAATATTTTTTCCATGGCAAAAATGAACACGAAGCAGATCTAACTCTTTTGTCCTTTAAAAACCTGTTCTATGTCAAATATTGTTTGCTATAGCTTGGAAAATAAATCAAATGTGACTCGGGATGACAACATCCCGAGGTCTTTTGGTAGGTCGTCATTTTGTTCTTAACTGACTTGCCTAGTTAAATAAAAGGTTACACACACACACACCACACTGACCAAAAAGTTATTTTGTTGGCATTTACTTGTGTCCCCATTACCAGTAAAACATCATCAAATCCTCTCTTTCACTTATTGCTGTGCTGTTTCGTTGTTCATTTGTTTAGTCGTTTCATTCTGAACCAGGATTTTTATGGAACACCGTTTGGGTCTTTGCGTGTCAAATAACACTATTTGACGTTTCAAATAAGTTTGTTGACCAATCAGGGCCTGAATATGACAGCACGTCACATAATAATTTAACGCGTTCATACTTTTTTTAACACATTGATTACACTATCACTCGTGTTTCATATGTCACTACGATTCATCGATACGTATGCTATGATGCTGGTAACGTTGTCTCGCGCACCTACAGTGCTGGTCATAAAAAAAGCTAGCTAGCTCATGGATGCAAACAATGCTCTTCCCCAAAAACATAGCAAAACGACATTCTGTTTCAGTAGCTATAGTTAGCTAGCTAAAAATATAGCTAGGTGTCATCATCTAAAATAACCCTAATTTATAAGACAGTTCTTATTTGATTAATGGTGGTCGGATCCATCTATATGAAGCTAGCCACAATACTGGACTTTACGGTTAGCCTTCAAATTAAAAGTATGGCATGATTCTACTATTTGTATTCATTTGCATCACTCAATGACATACTTTTATTTTGAAGGCAAACAGCAAATTCCACTATTGGGCCTAATCCTTATTGTGGCTAGCTTCACAACACAACCCGGTCTGATCGAACCTCACTAGTCAGATGAAGCTAGCTGGCTGCTTATAACGTTAGCTTTGGGCAACAGGGTTAAGTAGCTGGCTAGCTATTTATTTTCATGAACTGAAGTTCAATTTCAATAGGCAAACAATAAGTGGCTACCTAGCTAATACTTACTCACAAGGATTTCTATATCATTGCTAAGAATAATGAAAATGACTGCAGTTTCTACTGGTCATTGTTTTCAGGCTGGTTGTATTGGCGTTAGCTTGGTACCAAGCTAAAGCTAGCTACCCCAGAAGTTCCGGTCGAGCAAATTATGCTTTATCACCAACGCGGTATTGTAAACACATCGTTCGTGTCCAGGGTTTGCTTGTTTGCATACTTTTTTGTACAGCTTTGACAGTGCTACTGTATCTTTTTTGACGCGCAAAGACCCAAATGGCGTTCCACAGTATGTATGTCATGAAGCTAATAGCAGTGACGCATTTACAGTGTAATTCCGGTAGGGCAACATCTGAAAAATAGTGCACGTGGTAGTGTGTACGAGTGCTCGACCAGTCGACGAAGCCAACATCACCCACGACAGAGAACGGTTGATTGTCAAGGGCAATGAATTCCATTATCTTGGCTTTAATAGATTTCGCCTTTGAGTTGTCTCACTGAAATCCACACAGCAGACATTGTGTGGGCTAGGTTATGAATGCTGTGTTGCACGTGTAGCGCAACATTTTACGTGGCGTCATTAGGTCATGTACCTACGTTATATAGGTATGCACGGTAGCTTTGACATCGGTTTTTAACATCGGCGTTAAACTAGACATCAGCCAATACCGATGTTGCCATTTTTAGCTAATATCGTCCGATTCCGATATGTTCACCAATATATCGTGCATCCCTAGTGACTACCTCAAGCTCTAAACCCTCAGAGGTAGTAATCACACCTGTGGGGAGAGGGGCATTCTTCTTAACAAACCACATGACCTTTGTTTTGGAGGTGTTCAGAACAAGGTTAAGGTAGAGAAACCTTGTTGGACACTAAGAAGGCTTTGTTGTAGAGCATTTAACACAAAATCAGGGGAGGGGCCAGCTGAGTATAAGACTATCATCTGTATATAAATGGATGAGAGAGTTTCCTACTGCCTGAGCTTTGTTGTTGATGTAAATTGAGAGGAGCGTGGGGCCTAGGATTGAGCCTTGGGGTACTCCCTTGGCAACAGGCAGTGGCTGAGACAGCAGTTTCTGACTTTATACACGGCACTCTGAGGTAGTTAGCAAACCAGCCCAAAGACCCCTCAGGAGACACCAATTCTCCTTAGCCGGCCCACAAGAATGGAATGTCTACCATATCAAAAGCTTTGGCCAAGTCAATAAAAATAGCAGCACAACATTGCTTAGAATCAACGGCAATGGTGACATCATTGAGGACATTCAAGGTCGCAGTGACACATCCATAACCTGAGCGGAAACCTGACTGCATACCAGAGAGAATACTATAGACACCAAGAAAGTCAGTCAGTTGATTATTTTACAAGTTTTTCACACTTTTGATAAACAGGGCAAAATAGAACTGGGCCTATAACTGTTAGGATCAGCTTGATCTCCCCCTTTAAATAAAGGACGAACCAGGTCTGCCTTCCAAGCAATGGGAACCTCCCCAGAAAGGAGAGAGAGGTTAAAAAGGTTGGAGATGGGCTTGGCGATTGATAGGGGCAGCAACCTTAAAGGGTCTAAACCATCTGACTCATGTTTTTTGGGGGGTAAAGTTTAAGGAGCTTCTTTAGCACCTTGGACTCAGTGACTGCCTGAAACTTTGTAGCGGGGCAGGGGGAAAAAAGAGGGAGAAGCATCGGGGATAGTAGCATTAGAAGGGGTGGGAGATGAGGAAATGTTGGATGGGCAAGGAGGCATAGCTGAGTCAAATAGGAATCCTGACTTAATGAAGCGGTGATTGAAGAGCTCAGCCATGTGCTTCTTGTCAGTAACAAACAAATCATCAACATTAAGGTACATGAGCAGCTGTGAGGAGGGTTTATTCTCCAGGTCTTTGACTGTTTTCTAGAACTTCTTGGGGATAGATCCACAGAGAGAGAATTGCTCCTTAAAGTAACTAACTTTGGCCTTCCGGATAGCCTGAGTGCACTTATTTCTCATTTGCCTGAACGAGAGACAGTAAGCCGGAGCATGCGCGCGCCGAGCCTGAGCATGTGCACGCCGAGCCTGAGCATGCGCGAGCCGAGCCTGAGCATGTGCACGCCGAGCCTGAGCATGCGCGAGCCGAGCCTGAGCATGCGCACGCCGAGCCTTTGACCAAATGCAATTCTTGAGGTGGAGTAACTCTGCAAGATCACAGTCGAACCAGGGGCTGAACCTGTTATTAATTCTCTTTTTTTTAATGAGGGGGGTGTACCACTGAAAATATCAAAAAGAATGTCCAAGCGTCTTCAACAAAGGGGATCAAGCTGATTCTATACCATTTTACAGAGGCCAGTTCATGAAGGAAGGCGTGCTCATACTTTTTTTTTTAGCAAGCGTCTATGACAAATCAGGACAGGTCGTTTCACTAAGCAGCCATTACAAACACAGGCTGTAAAACAGTGATCACTAAAGTCATTACAGAAAACACCAGAATGATACCTTATCAGGATTATTTGCGAGGATAACATCAGGAAGAGTAGCCTTTTCTGGGTGTTTGGAGTCATACCTTGTGGGATTGGTAATAATCTGAGAAAGATTTATGGAGTCCCATTGCTTTAGGACTTGGTAAGGGGGTTTAAGCATGTCCCAGTTTAGGTCACCTAGCAGAACAAATTCAGACTTAGTGTAAGGGGCCAGGAGAGAGCTTAGGGAAGGTAGGGTACAGGCCGGTGCTGATGGAGGACGATAGCACCCAGCAACAGTCAACAAAGAGCTATTTGAAAGTTTAATACTTAAAACCAGCAAATCAAATTGTTTGGGGACAGACTTGGTGGAGACAACAGAGCACTGAAGGTGATCCTTGGTAAAGATTGCCACTCCCACCTTTGGAAGATCTGTCTTGACGAAAAAGGTTATAACCAGAAAGGTTAACATCAGTATGTGTCTGGACATTTTGTAAGTTTTATTTTCTTCTGGTTTGCTCCATCAAATTTGCAATAGTGCTTCCATACCTTTCATACTAACTTAGAATCAAATCTACACATACAGTATCATAACACTAAGTTTACAAGTGAAACTTAGGCTGAGATTCAATCAAAGGCGCATTGTCAACAACGTACCTTTGACCGAATTACGGCCTCAAACTTGTAAAGTAGAAGAACCGAGTCATCAGTGACCAACAAATTAATATAAATGGCAGTGGTGTGACGCCAAACAAAACATTTCATAAGGATCACAACTAGCCCCAAGTCCTAAACTACAGTAAGTAAAAACATAGCCAAACAAGTAATGTTATACATTTTTCATGCATAACATTACCTTATGTAAATGCAGTTATTTTTCTTTGCAAGCTGTTGCAATTGAGCAGCTTTTTTCATCTTCTATCTCGCCATCTCCTCCATCTGCAGGCCGTGAGCCATTTGCCTGTGGAAAACGAACCGTACACAGAGGCAGGATCAACAAGGAAAGACACACAGACATTAGAGGAGAGACAGGAGAGGGAAGGGAGGAGGGCGTTCCTTACCCTTTCTTGAATTCGGGAGGGACGGGGAGAGGTTTCTCAAAGTTGCCCTTCCCTATAAGCCAGTAGGTCTCCTCTGTTCCTCCTTTTCCCTGTGAAGAGGAGAGGGGGAGAGGACAGAGAGACAGAGGGCAGGGAAAGACGAGAGAGAAAGAGTTTAGTAGGGAGATCTAGGTGAGTTCTAGAGAGTTCTAGACAGTTCTATGAAGTTTTAGGGTGTTGTAGGGAGTTTGAAGTATTCTTGAACTTACTGTATGTAACATGATGGTGGTACCAAGTAGTCGGTCCTACCTGTGACTTTTACCTTGAGGCCTGTCCTGCCTCAGTTGCACCTTGTAACCTGCCTTGAGATCCAGGAGGATTTTAACTGTGCTGTTATGGATGTGGGATTCTGGACGCTGCAAATACAGGCGGCATGACACTCAAAACTCTAATTTATACACACTTTATAAAGAAGCTTCCTGGCTCAGTCAACCACGTACCCACGACAAGTCCCTCACTTTTAAGCAACGTCACATATCTATTATACATGCATATGTAATTTACGCATCCCAGTAGACTCCATACGAGAGACGGTTACCGAATAAACGGTATCTGGGCATAGTCAGTTCTACTACCCCTGCTACAAACGGACCTATTCGATAGACACAGATAGGTGAGGTAAGGTATGTCCCCCCACTCTCTCACCTGAATGTAGTCCTATGCTAATGCGTACAGGGACATCAAGCATGTGTCTCATCTTGAAGGTGCCCACAGCATTGAGGTTTTTCTTGATTTTTACTATGTTCTACATTATAGAATAATAGTGAAGACATGAAAACTATGAAATAATAAATCTAATTTATTATGAAATAATAAATCAAATCTAAATTTTAGAAAGTAGCCACCCTTTGCCTTGATGACAGCTTTGAACACTCTTGGCATTCTCTAAACCAGCTTCACCTGGAATGCTTTTCCAACAGTCTTAAAACACGTTCCCACATACACTGAGCACTAGTTGGCTGCTTTTCCTTCACTCTGCGGTCCCACTCTTCCCAAACCATCTCAATTAGGTTGAGGTCAGGTGATAGTGGAGGCCAGGTTATCTGATGCAGCCGTCCATCACTCTTCTTCTTGGTCAAATAGCCCTTACAAAGCATGGAAGTGTGTTTTGGGTCATTGTCCTGTTGAAAAACACATGATAGTCCCACTAAGCGCAAACTAGATGAGATGGTGTATCGCTGAAGAATGCTGTGGTAGCCATGCTGGTTAAGTGTGCCTTGAATTCTAAATAAAATCACAGACAGTGTCACCAACAAAGTACCCCCACACCACCACATCTCCTCCTCCATGCTTCACGGTGGGAAGCACACATGCGGAGATCCTCCGTTCACCTACTTCGCGTCACAAAGACACAAATTTGGACTCAAAAGGACAGATATCCACCGGTCTAATGTCCATTGCTTGTGTTTCTTGGCCCAAGCAAGTCTCTTATTATTATTATTGGTGTCTTTAGTAGTGATTTCATTGCAGAAATTCGAACATGAAGGCCTGATTCACGCAGTCTCCTCTGAACAGTTGATGTTGAGATGTGTCTGTTAATTGAACTGTGTGAAGCATTTATTTGGGCTGCAATTTCTGAGGTGCAGTTAACTCCAATGAAATCCCCTGCAGCAGAGGTAACTCTATCTTCCTTTCCTATGGCGGTCCTCATGAGAGCCAGTTTCATCATGACGCTTCATGGTTTTTGCGACTGCACTTGAAGAAACGTTCAAAATTCGTAATATTCTCCAGATTGACTGACCTTCATGTCTTAAAGTATTGATGGACTGTCATTTCTCTTTGCTTATTTGAGCTGTCATCAAAGCAAAGGGTGGCTATTTGAAGAATCTCAAATAGAAAATATATTTTGACCCTTGAATGAGTAGGTGTGTCCAAACTTTTGACTTGTGGGTGTACGTGTATATATACAGTATGTATATATATATATATATATATATATATATATATATATATATATATATATATATATCAGTGGATGCTGGTGACTTGAAAAATTGATGATGGGAGACCCACGGTATAAGTGCTGAACGCACGGAGATGTCAGTGTGTTTCAAAAATCGTCAAAAGAGTAACTATTTTAACCTAAAGCATTTAATAAAAGACATTTATAGTACAATATTATGGGGAATGGGAATAAGAGGGTTCCTTACAGTGTTTATCACAGCAGTGATTGAATGAGTGTGTGAGGCATGAGTTGAGGTGTTCAGAGGCTTGACTTCAGTGCAGGACAGAATGTCTGGGAAGACAAAAAAAACAATAACACAACACAGTTAGACCAAGCACGGAGCAAAATCATTGATGTGTAATAATGTGATTGTGTATGTGATTGACTCTACATAGAGTAATGAGAGAAAATGATAGGGGTACACAGGGCTTGGAGAGGAAACATTCAATGTTTGAGTTCATTGAGTTTATTTTATTTTTACAGGGACAGTGCACATTAATCAACGTTTCAGTAAAAGTGCCGGTTTTAGCCAGCCGGCTAATTTTCAACCGCAGTCCCTGGGCAGGTTATTAAAAACAATTACAATATAGACAATCATTGAGCAGTGAGCACACGCAGAGCAACATAGGACAAGCAAGACATAGCATAAAGACAGAGCAACATAGGACAAGCAAGACGTAGCATACAGACAGAGCAACATAGAACAAAAAGCAACAAGACAAAATTCATAAAAGCAACAAAGTGTTTCCACACCTCACAAGCTACAGACAACAGACACCATGGAAAGCGGCAACACACAGCTAGGGATTATATTCACAAATCTGATTGACCTTTAACCATGTCTTCATGCATTTTGTGAAAGTGTGATATGTGGTGCAGTTATGTGTGTCTGATGGCAGTGTATTCCAGACATGGGAAGCTCTCACAGAGAAAGCGGATTTACTAAAGGTGCTTTTCCTTAAGGGATCTATACAGTCACCTCTCATGGCAGACCTTGTGGATCTGCTGCCATATGTTTGGGTTTTCTGTTTAACAAAAATACTGAGTGGAGGGGGAGCCAGGCCATTTAGGATCTTGAATACAAGTCATGCGTCGGTGTATTGCACAAGATTTGCCCAACTCAGGAGCTCATGCTTTCTGAGGATGTAATAGTGATGATGGCTATTGGGCTTCCTATCAAGCACTTTGAGAGCCTGTTTGTAGACAGACTGAATAGGTTTTAATGTTGTACAGCAAGCTTGGGCCCAACTAGTCAAGCAGTATGTTAAGTGGGGGAGTATCATAGATTTGAAGTACAGTTTTGCTAGTCTCCAGTCAAACAATTTCGTATAAATTGGAAATTAGCTAGGTTTAATTTGAAAGTGGATGAGCGGGCACATGCGACATGGCTTCAGTTCATGTCAGGACAGAGTTGACAATGGTAGCAGAGTGGACTGGTCATCACCTCTTAAAATCAGGGAACAGGAGGGGACTTTGCTGGAAATACAAATAGCAGATACATTCAATTACAGCTGCGCCATCGTAGGTTTGAAGAAGCTTCTCCGTGAAGTTAAACACAGAGTTGGCATCTCGCCCACGTGACACATCCAAGTAGCCCAAGAAACGTTCCTGAATAAAGCCCTGATCATCCACATACCTGACCATAACAGACAACTGCAAGCAGACTGGTGGCACCATAGGTCCCAGAGCGGGGGGCCATTTTTACCCCCTGGGGCCCAGAGTTTTTCATGATCTGTTAACCTAACCAGGAAAACTCTGGATCCTATAAGGTATGACAGTGATTAATCAGTTGTAAAACGTTTTTATAAGGTGTCACGCCCTGACCTTAGTTTTCTATGTTTTCTGTATTATTTTGGTCAGGTCAGGTTGTGACGAGGGTGGGTATGTGTGTTTTTGTCTTGTCTAGGGTTTTTGTTTATCTATGGGGATTTTGTATGTCTAGGTCATGTAGGTCTATGGTGGCCTGAATTGGTTCCCAATCAGAGGCAGCTGTTTATCGTTGTCTCTGATTGGGGATCCTATTTAGGTTGCCATTTTCCTTTTTGGGTTTGTGGGTAGTTGTCTATGTTTAGTTGCATGTCAGCACTAGTTGTTTATAGCGTCACGTTCGTTTTGTTAGTTGGTTTAAAGTGTTCTTCGTTTATTAAAAGGAGAATGTATTCCAATCACGCTGCGCCTTGGTCTCTTCACTACGACGACCGTGACATAGGGGTTATGATGGGACCAGTTTTTCCCAATCAAGTCCAATGTTTTTAAAAACGGAAGAAAAAAAAAACTCCTGGCCCTGGGCGGATGAAAACCCTGTCAAACTGCATCAACCTTACACTTGTTCATTTGAATTATATTTATACTAGATTAGGAAGGGGATTTCCTCTATCCAGACAACAACTGGTAGACAATAGAACTCACAGGGCTGAGCTTGCTTTATGTTTACATCATGCAGTTCTATGCAACTATAGGCCTTGTAAAATATTTACTCACATTGGTCATCACTATGTTGATTGATTAATTCCAGTTAATAATTTTTGATTGAAAACGTATTGGCAGCCTAGCCAGCCCAATGTTGAATATAAACCAAATTTGATCACATTTTCTCCTGACACACAAATGGACTATAAATACATAAAGTTACCAATGAGTTTACCCTGACCAAATGGACAGCGCACATAGGCTGTATGCATCTCCATGAGGTTGAAGAAATTGTCCGTAGAGCTCAGAGACATGATTGTGTCGAGGCACTGATCTGGGGAAGGGTAACAAAAAAATTCTGCAGCATTGAAGATCCCCAGTTTGGAACCACAAACTCTTCCTAGAGCCGGCCGCCCGGCCAAACTGAGCAATCAGGCGAGAAGGGCCTTGGTCAGGGAGGTGACCAAGAACCCGATGGTCACTCTGACAGAGCTCTACAGTTCCTCTGTGAAGATGGGAGAATGTTCCAGAAGGACAACCATCTCTGCAGCACTCCACCAATCAGGCTGTAGAAACATCTCATGGATGATCTCTGGAAACAGGATGCACCTGAACTCAATTTTGAGTCTCATAGCAAAGGGTCTGAATACGTATGTAAATAAGGTGTTTCTGTTTTTAATCTTTAATAAATTTAATAAATTTGCAACCATTATAAAAACTATCTTCGCTTTGTCATTATGGGGTATTGTGTGTAGATTGCTGAGGATTTTTAAAATGTAATCTATTAGAATAAGGCTGTAACTTGTGTGTGTATTGATAGGCAGCGAGAGTCTTCCTGGATGACTCAGTATTGTCTGCCTCGAAGCGAGCATAGAATGTGTTAAGCTTGTCTGGGTGTGAGGCTTCGGTTGGCACCTAACAGCTTTGAATTCCAATCAGTATTCTCAAAAAGGTCCCGCAGTATTAGAGTCTGCCTCTTCTGTCCAGCGCCTCAATATTCTGTGTTGGCTCTCTTGAGTTGCTGCTTGTGGGCAGGGAATAGGAACTGAGAGACCTGATCTGATTGGCTGAAGTGGGGGCGGGAATGGCTTTGTATGCATCACAGATGTTTGTATATAGATGGTCCAGCACGTTGTTTCCTCTCATGGATACATGGTGATATTTTGGAAAAATGTATTTTAAACGTGCTTGGTTAAAAATCACCCGAGACAATAAAGACTGCCTCCGGGTGTTTGCTTGTGACAGTATGTAAACAGCTGTAATAACACACATGAATTCCCTCGGCAACAGCAGAGGGAGCACCCTCCTATCCACGGGACAGTAGCGGAGAAGGTGGAAAGTTTTGTTCCTCTGCGTTCACATCACGGACAAACTGAAATGGTCCACCCACACAGACAGTGTGGTGAAGGCAGTGTAACAGCGCCTCTTCAACCTCATGAGGCTGAAGAAATTTCTCTTGTCACCAAAATCACTCAAACTTTTACAGATGCACAATCGAGAGCATCCTGTCGGGCTGTATCACTGCCTGGTACCACCGCCTACAACCCACCTTTAGGGCATCCGCCACGGACCTAGGAGTGAGAGGGAGACATTACAGGTGTGTTTGTATGTGTATGTGTGTGTACCGGTGTCTTTATATGGCTTACGAAGGCAGCATCTGAGTGAGTAGTTTCTCAGGTCTTCTGTTTCTCTATATCTAGCTCCTCTGTCCTCCAGTTTAAAGGAATACTACTCCAGCATCCGCAACATAGATTCTATGATGTTGGTCTTCCTGCCCTTGTTGATTTTTCTTAAACTGGAGACAGAAAGAGTATATAGTGTGTGAATGATGAGACTGAGTGAGGGAAAGAGTGAGAGAATGAGAGCATTTAAGGAATACAGTACAGGTTCAGTCAGTGACCCTAAGTTTATGAGTGAATAACAGAGACAGACTTGAAGGTAAGAAGTTCACCCTGATAAACGTATGTCATGGAAATACCAGTAGGGTTAAATCATATTGGTCAATATCAAGCCACGGATATACAGTGGAAAGAAAAAGTATGTGAACCCTTTGGAATTACCTGGATTTATGCAGAAATTGGTCATAACATTTGATCTGCTCTTCGTCTAAGTCACACAATAGACAAACAGTCTGCTTACACTAATAACACATAAAAAGTATACATTTTCATGTCTTTGTTGAACACACTGTGTAGGCTTGGAAAAGTTTGTGAACCCTTGGATTTAATAACTGGTTGACCCTCCTTTGGCAGCAATAACCTCAACCAAATGTTTTCTGTAGTCGCGGATCAGACCTGCACAATGAGGACAGGAGGAATTTTGGACCAACCATTCCTCTTTACGAAACTGTTTCAGTTCAGCAATATTCTTGGGATGTCTGGTGTGAACCACTCTCGAGGTCATGCCACAGCATCTCAATCAGGTTGAGGTCAGGACTGACTGGGCCACTCCAGAAGGCGTATTTTCTTCTGTTGAAGCCATTCTGTTGCTGATTTACTTCTGTGTTTTGGGTTGTTGTCCTGTTGCATCACCAAACTTCTGTTGAGCTTCAATTAGCAGTCAGCCTTACATTCTCCTGCAAAATGTCTTGATGAACTTGGGAATTCCTTCTTCCGATGATGGCAAGCTGTACAGGCCCTGAGGCAGTAAAGCAGCCCCAAACTATGATGCTCCCTCCACCATACTTAACAGTTGGGATGAGGTTGATGTTGCTGTGCTGTGACTCAACCTTAGTTTCATCTGTCCACATAATATTTTGCCCTGTAGCGCTGTGGAACATCCAGGTACTCTTTTGCGAACTTCAGACGTGCGGCAATGTTTTTTCGGAAAGCAGTGGCTTCTTCCGTGGTGTCCTCCCATGAACACCATTCTTGTTTAGTGTTTTACGGATTGTAAACTCGTCAACAAAGATGTTAGCATGTTCCAGAGATTTACGTAAGTCTTTAGCTGACACTCTAGGATTCTTCTTAACCTCATTGAGCATTATGCGCTGTGCTCTTGCAGTCATCTTTGCAGGACGGCTACTCCTAGGGAGAGTAGCAACACGCTGAACTTTCTCCATTTTATAGACAATTTGTCTTACCGTGGACTGATGAACATCAAGGCTTTTAGAGATACTTTTGTAACCCTTATCAGCTTTATGCAAGTCAACAATTCTTAATCTTGGGTCTTCTGAGATCTCTTTTGTTCGAGGCATGGTTCACATCAGGCAATGCATCTTGTGAATAGCAAACTCAAATGTTGTGAGTGTTTATAGGGCAGCTGTAACTGTAATCTCCAATCTCATCTCATTGATTGGACTCCACGTTAGCTGACTTCTCACTCCAATTAGCTTTTGGAGAAGTCATTAGTCTAGGGGTTCACATACTTTTTCCAACCTACACTGTAGTGTAGTGATATATTCAATATAGACAAGAAAAATACAATAATTTGTGTGTTATTAGTTTAAGCACACTGTTTGTCTATTGTTGTGAATTAGATGAAGATCAGATCAAATTTTATGACAAATTTATGCAGAAATCCCAGTAATTCCAAAGGATTCACATACTTTTTCTTGCCACTGTACATTCATCATACAAAACATTAAGAACACCACCTTTTCCCCCCTCGGAACAGCCTCAATTCGTTGGGGCATGACACTACAAGGTGTCGAAAGCATTCCACGGGGAAGCTGGCCCATGTTGACTTCAATGCTTCCCTGGCATGTTGACTCCAATGCTTCCCACAGTTGTGTCAAGTTGGCTGGATGTCCTTTGGGTGGTGGACCATCCTTGATGCATATGGGAAACTGCATATGGGAAATCCGGCAGTGTTGTCGTTTTTGAAACAAACCGGTACGCCTAGCACATACAGCAGGTAGCCTAGTGGTTAGAGCATTGAGCCAGTAACTGGAAGGTTGCTGGATCGAATCCCCGAGCTGACAAAGTAAAAACCTGTTGTTCTGCCCCTGAGCAAGACAGTTAACCCACTGATCCCTGGGTGCTGATGTAACGGTTTTCGTCGTCTGAAGAAGAGTAGTCGGACCAAAGCGCAGCGTGGTAAGTGTTCATGTTTTTTATTTACACTGAACACTAAACAAAATAACAAGAGAATAAATGAAACCGAAACAGTCCTGTAAGGTGCAAAACACCTAACCTAACTACCTACAAAAACCATGTGGGAAAAAACTACCTAAGTATGGTTCCCAATCAGAGACAACGATAGACAGCTGTCCCTGATTGAGAACCATACCCGGCCAAAACAAAGAAAAACAAAAACATAGAAAAAAGAACATAGAATGCCCACCCAAATCACACCCTGACCAAACCAAAATAGAGACATAAAAAGCTCTCTACGGTCAGGGCGTGACAGCCGAAGACGTGGCTGTTGATTACGGCAGCCCCCCGCACCTCTGATTCAGAGGTGTTGGGTTAAATGCGGAAGACACATTTCAGTTGAATACATTCAGTTGGACAACTGACAAGGTATCCCCCGTTCAAAAGCACCTAAATCTTTTGACTTGGCCACATTGATTTGATTCACCCTCTGAATGGCACACATACACAATCCATGTCTCAATTCTCTCAAGGCTTAAAAATCCTCCTTTAACCCGTCTCATCCAGTACACTGATTGAAGTGGATTTAACAAGAGACATCAATAAGGGATCATAGCTTTTCACCTGGATTCACCTGGTCAGTCAATGTCATGGAAAGAACAATGTTGAGTTCGCTCAGTGTATAACTTGTATCGTTGCCTTATCTTGAAAACATGTTCATTTGATTCTGATTCATCTCTACATCTAATAAAGTACACATACATACCCAAGTCAAAGATCTCGTCGAAGCATGGCCATCTGTCTGGCTGTTCCTTCCGTCACTGTTTCATCAGCTGGATACACTCCATGGGGCGTAGTCAGGGTAGATCACTAGATGACACAGCGGAGGGGGCTTACGGATCTTCTGGATCAACTCTGGAGGGGCAGGGGGTAAAGATCAAAAGGACAACAGCCTGTATATTAAAGAAAAATACAGTAGCAACATGACTCTCGAGCACTGTTTCTTAATCCTGGTCCTGGGGACCTATAGGGGTGCACATTTATGTTTGTCTCAATGCCACACACCTAACTCCACTCAGACCAAGTTCCAAAGGATTGATGATGTGTTGAATATTTCAATCAGGTGTGTAGGATTAGGGCAAAAACTAAAATGTACACCTCTTCAGGGGAACACTTCCTGTTACCTGTACTGGGGTACTCTGGGTAATGTACTTTTATCTGCAGCAGACTGCTCCAGCATGCAGAAGGTCGGCCCACTTATGACCACTTCCTGTTCCTTGTACAGGTGTACTCTGCGTAATGTAGTCTCTTACCTGCAGCAGACTGCCCCATGCATGCAGAAGGGCGGGCCCCTCATAACCCCTTCCTGGATGATGATGGCGAAGCTGCAGATGTCACCATGGAGACCGCCATAGAGACCGGGGAGGGGCCATCCACAACAGGTCTAGGAGGGGCATGCACGCAGACACACACAAGCATAGAGTTAGCACACACACGTGGCGGATGGTGGGAGGAGCTATAGGAGGACGGGCTCATTGTAATGTTATCAAACATATGGAAACCACATTGACTCTTTTCCATTAACTCCATTCCAGCGATTACAATGAGCCCGTCCTCCTATAGCCCCTCCCACCAGCCTCCTCTGACACACACACACACATATGCATAGAGAAACAAACTACAAGTTACTGTATATTAACTTTTAAAAATACAGAATCAGTCCACTCTGACCAGATGGAACTTAAGGCACTCAAGGTAAAACTCTCTACACCTCTCCAGACCTACTCACCCTCTGCAGGCGGTTCTGGGTAGGGGAACCTTGCTGCCTCGTTGTATCTGTAGTCAGTGCTCTTCAGGACAAAACGTCCGTCCACCACACAGTTCCTGCTCTTCAGACGACCATGAAACAAGTTCCTGTGGTGCGGGTACTTCATACCCTGGGGGAGAACATGGAGCATAGAACTCAGAGAACATAGAATATAGAGAACACTGGTACTTAGGATGGAACCCAGGCGTGCCCTCCCACCTTCCCCTTTGCACTTTAGACTCCTGCTCCTCCCGCTTTCCTTTTGGCTGAGCCACTTTCATATCTCTTGCCCTGCCTCCATCCCCTCTTACTTCTTCCTTTCCTCCTAATGCCTCCATCCCCCCTCCCTCTCCACCTCTCCTCACCTTAATAAGGTCCAGCAGTAGAGATGACTTGAACATCCAGTCCACCCTCCCCCATCTTCTTTTCCTCCCTCCCTCCTATCTTAAGGTCTAGCAGTAGTGATGACATCCAGTCCAGTTTTACATCATTGTTGAGCAATAGGTCTTCCATGCTTCCCCTGGTGCAGAACTCTGTCACGATGGCAAACACTCCACAGTTGTGGTAAAAACCCAGAAAAAGGTTAATGTTCTCATGACATCTGGAGAGATTAGAGGTAGGTATTGTATTATGGTGTCATATTTCAACAGCATTTATGACAGTGTAAAGTACAGCTAGCCTGTTCCCAGATCTGTTTGTGCCAAACAATGACTAACAAGGAGTGGCATGGTAGCACAAAACAGACTGGCACTAGAGTACAGTGTTGGGTTCACCTTGGGGTCATGATAAGGGCTGTACCAAATGTTTGATGTATTATAATAATTGATTATGCTTATGTTGTATTAATAGAAGGGGAAGGGTTATAAGACCCCTCCCCCTTACACGTATAGGGTCCTAGACTACAGATTAACAATATGTATTTGCATTATAAGGTTTAATATTGTTCCACAGTTATTTTCTAGTCTCTGCCTCTTATAAAGAAACGGTCTGAGAGATGTGTGACTGAGAAAGAGCCTCAAAGATAAGAGATGCAGAGACACAGAACTCTGCAGGGGAGTGAAAGAGATGAGACTAGTCAGACCTTCCACTATAAATCAACTTGGGGAGTGGACAATTACTGCTGAGCCTTTAGATAACACTGAAACTCTTCTTTGTATAGCTGTGTAGGCATGGGTTTGGTCTCATGAGTAGAAGGTAATGACATAGGCAGTGACATCACTAAGATATATGACTGCAGGCATAATAAAACAACTCAGACCCTTTTCTATTATGCAGAACTTACTCGGAAACATGCGTGCTATGTTCCTGTTGTCAACTTCTGTCTGCAACTGCATTAATAAATGAATGATTGATTTACTTAAAGATACTGTCTGAATGCTAATTTCACCAATGAGCCAATGATTGACAAGGAACAAGGAACGAACCCCAACAACAGCAAGGACAGAAAACATCACTAATCACCAACTTGATGTGAAAATATACTTAGAAAACTATAGCCAAGGATATGAATAAACATTCATTTAAAAAAAATCTTAAGGAAACCCACCAGTTCAAACACGTCATAGACTGTTCTCCGGAGTGCCAAGTCTAGGTCCAAGAGACTTCTAAACAGCTTCAACCCCCAAGCCATAAGACTCCTGAACATCTAATCTAATGGCTACACAGACTATTTGCACCCCCCCCCCCCCCCCCCCACCGCTGCTACTCTCTGTTATCATTTATGTATCATTTATGCATTTATGTATAACTCTACCTACATGTACATATTACCTCAACAGGTGCCCCCGCACATTTACTCTGTACCGGTACCCCCCTGTATATAGTCTCGCTATTGTTATTTTACTGCTGCTCTTTAATTACTTGTTACTTTTATTTCTTATTCTTATACGTATTTTTTAAACTGCATTGTTGGTTAGGGGCTCGTATGTCACTGTAAGGTCTACACCTGTTGTATTCGGCGCATGTGACGAATACAATTTGATTTTGGTATTAATGCTCCTGAATGTTCCATGAGGTAGTCTCATAAGCCACGCCCAGTCTAAACCAACATTAAATTGGGCCATAAGAGTCAAGAATTTCCCCACTCAGATGTTCATCACGAACATGTTTTTAACTAACGCAGTTCATTATAACAAATCCAATCAATCATTTTAACAATCAAACAACCATTCTGCTCTTTCTTACCTCATAGAGGACGCAGTTATTGTAGGTGGCAGGTGATTGTCCAGAGAAGGGGACATGAAGCATGCGCTGTGACAGGCTCCTCAGAGAGACTCCACTGGTCTTACTCTTACTGTCGTCTATACTCAGCTTCTGGAGCACAGCAGAAATAGGTTCAATCATGACTGCTAATACACCAGGGTCTTTCCACAAAAAGAATGCAATTTGATATTTTAAGTAGAAATTGTACACCAATATTGAATTTTTAAAAGCCTGTTATATTAAATGAAGTGCCCTTTAATATAGATGTAACGGATGTGAAATGGCTAGCTAGTTAGCGGGTACGCGCTACTAGCATTTCAATCAGTTACGTCACTTGCTCTGAGACTTAAGTAGGGTTTCCCCTTGCTCTGCAAGGGCCGTGGCCTTTGTGGAGCGATGGGTAACGACGCTTCGTGGGCGACCGTTGTTGATGTGTGCAGAGGGTCCCTGGTTCGCGCCCGTGTCGGGGCGAGGGGACGACGTAAAGTTATACTGTTACATTGATGCTGTTGACCCGGATCACTGGTTGCTGCGGAAAAGGAGGAGGTTGAAAGGGGGGTGAGTGTAACGGATGTGAAATGGCTAGCTAGTTAGCGGGTACGCGCTACTAGCATTTCAATCAGTTACGTCACTTGCTCTGAGACTTAAGTAGGGTTTCCCCTTGCTCTGCAAGGGCCGTGGCCTTTGTGGAGCGATGGGTAACGACGCTTCGTGGGCGACCGTTGTTGATGTGTGCAGAGGGTCCCTGGTTCGCGCCCGTGTCGGGGCGAGGGGACGACGTAAAGTTATACTGTTACATAGACCACATGGAGAATTCAATAAATCTGATTTATAGATTTTTTAAAATGTAAATGAAGGCTTGCTAAAGTGCAAAGATTCTGCATTTTGACATGTCCATCCATCAACCCTGTGTCACTTCTAGGAAGACCCAATTAATCCAAAAATTTCTCCAAGTTTCACCATCATTGTAAAGCCATAGTTACTTTGTTGCTTTGACAAACTCATTTTGGAAGATCATTGTTTTACGTAGTTAGTGATAAATGTAGGTCTGTTCCTCATTTTTAAGTCAACCCTGTTACGTGAACTGATTTCTGGTTTTATATTGTGAAACAAGTCCTTTTTAAATAGATTTCCAAAAGAAGATTTGAATATATAATATTCAAATCATAGCGCAAAAGCCGGTGAGCTGGCTCTACTATTTTTGGCCATTTTCTGGTGTTTTGTGGTAGAAAACTGAGCTGGTTGAGCATAACACGTCAACCCTCAGACATCCTAGAAATGTTTGAGCAATTACATATTGTTGTTGCTTGCATTCAATTACCACTTCCTGTTGCACACAACAAGCTTCCATTCGCTCTGTCACAAGGGGTTGTATTGCTGATTTAAGATGAAATCGTCAACCCTGTAATTTTATTTGTCACTTAATAGGCGCTTACTATAGTAATTATTTAATTTAACCTGTTGAGATGGGAAAATGTGTTTATGAAGTTGAACATATGCTCTTTGACAGAATGTTAAAATGAAGTGAAATCAAAAGTTTGTCGACCAAGATACACTTCACAAAAAGGCACTGAATCGGTGGAACGATCCACCAGTATTCATCATTTCCCAACCGTGAGTGAATCGTCATAGACGCCCAGTAAAATAAGCCTATATGTTGTTTATGAGAGCATTTCACAATACTTTTTGGTTTGAGTTGGAGTCGAGTTGCTTGGCTGACCTTGTTGGTAAGCGACAGTTTGATGAAAGTGATGTCGTTGAGGGTGACCAGGATCTTGTTGGGACCCCGAAACAACCGGATATGGTTAATGCGTCGCCTAAGAAACAAGAGACCTGGAACGTGTTCGTAGTTCGTAAATTCAATCTGGAGTGCCAGAGTGTGCTCAGAGTGCGCTCTGGGCATTTGTAAATTCAGAGCGTTGTCAGATTGTCCCTTCGTAAATTCACAGCGCACACTAGACGCTCTGGCCAAGGAGTTCGGTTGATCCGAGCGTTCTGACCTCCGACCTACCTTGCAGTGGTGGGAAAAGTACCCAACTGTCAAAAGTAAAGATACCTTCATAGAAAATGACTCAAGTTAAAGTGAAAGTCCCCCAGAAAATACTAAGGTTACTTGAGTAAGTCTAAAACTATTTGGTTTTAAATATACTTAAGTGTCAAAAGTATAAATCATTTCAAATTGCTTATAATAAGACTGCACAATTCTCTTGTTTAAAAAAATATGCTATTTACGGATAGCCAGGGGCACACTACAACACGCATACATCATTTACAAATGAAGCATTTGTGTTTAGTGAGTCCTCCAGATCAGAGGCAGTAGGGATAACCATGGATGTTCTCTTGATAATTGTGTGAATTGGACCACTTTCCTGTCCTGCTAAGCATTAAAAATGTAACAAGTACTTTTGGTTGTCAGGGAAAATGTATGGAGCAAAAAGTACATCATTTTCTTTAGGAATGTATTGAAGTAAAAGTAGTCAAAAATATAAATAGTAAAGTATAGATACCTAAAAAAATACTTACAGTTGAAGTCGGAAGTTTACATACACTTATGTTGGAGTCATTAACCCATTTAATCCCAAATTTTTCCCAGACATGAAAATATCCAAATCAAGTGCCATTAGTAACCCTTTGAAGTAATCAATCATTATTTTTTGAAATTTTAATGGAAAAGTAGGTGAAAAAGTGTGTTTTATGGTCGGTCACAATTGTGACCGGTGGGATAATGTTACGTATACTGAATTAACATATTTCTCCTATGCAGTTATCAAAGTTCTTATATATCCCAACACAGTTATTAACACATTTAAAACTCTGTCACTAGCAGTCCCCAGCATTGCCACTAGAATGCCCCGTCACATTCTAGTGTGACTATTTTACACATCAAAAACCCTTTTACAACACCGATATGAATACTGAGAGCAAAGACAAAAAAACAACAACCATCAACGTATTTCAACATTGTTAATTTATTGTAACATTGTTACTTTAGTGCAACATGTATTGAAACATTATTATTATAACTTTATTGTAACATTTGAACTTGTACTTTAGTGCAATATTCATTGTAACATTGTCATTGTGACATTTTAGTGCAACATTCACTAACAACTGTATAGCAGTCGTGTGATTCATTCCCACTGAACATAAAGGTAACATTTAGGATAGAGGTAGCCTGTAGAATATGCATTCAAGTAGAGGCCTACACTGAACAAAATACAATTATATGTATATATATATATATATTTAAAAAGCACCACTGCACAATGAGTGCTTATATATATATACAGTATATTGTAGAGTTAGGCTTCAGAACCAAGAGCAAAATTAGTTTGTGCATCACTATTTTGAACTGTGATCAGTCAGTCCTACTGTCATACAGTATGTCTTGAATCAATTGACCTTTTCCAAAAACATTTCAGTCATTTTGATTGTCTTTTTCGTCGACTTTTCTTTTCTTCCTAGAGTCCGTTGTACTGCTTCTCCTCACCCTTTATCGACTTTTCTATTTTTCTTTTATTGTCTTTTTCAGCCCTTTTTCATTCGATCTTATCTCCTTTTCTACTGTCCATGGTATATCTTGAAGCACTCAATGTGCAGTGGCGCTTTGCATTTCTCACATGCATAGGTAGTACGTTTGTCACAATGACGACTTCTCTGGAACTGGTGCATCGTCTTGATTGGCCAGTGAGAAGTTTTGTCATATCTTGCCTGATCTTCAACAGTAGCAGTCAGTAAAGATCTCCTTCCGTGGCTCAGTGGTTTCGTGCCAAACTTTTGCATATTTGGGCTGTATACTATGTGTTTTGGAATCACATCAGTGGCAGGCCTCTTCGATTGTTTGAACACTCAATCTTTATTTTTGACCACCTGCAGCTTTTCCCTTGGCTCTTCTGGCTGACCCCTATGGCTTGTAGAGGCCCTTGGCTCTTCTGACTGGACCCTCTGGTGGGTAGAGGCCCTTGGCTCTTCATTATCAACAATGGAGGGGGGTGGGGGAGTTTGTGGATGGGGGGGATGAGGGGTAGGTCATCATCACTGATAACGTTGTTCCTGTCATGATCTGTTTGCATATGTTCAGCATATGCATTCAACAGCCTGGCTGGCAAATGGCCTGTCCATAGTCCATATCTGACCCATCGCTATCACAATCACTCAGGACAGCATCTTTCTCATTTTGAGGGATAACTGCAATGTTGCATGCCTTGTCTGGGCAGTCACCTAGATCCAACATATCCAGAACTTGACTCAAAGTGAAACTAAAAGAAAGAACAGAGTAGAAAGTTAGGTAAAACAATAACTATGTATGTGTATAACTATGTGTATACCTAGACGCACTGTGTTATCCCGCCGGTCACTATTGTTGCCGTCAACATGTTTACACATTCTATGACCACACTGAACAAAGTTGAGTAATTGCAAATTAATGTATCAATACTAGACACCTTAAAGATGATGTGTACCAAAAATCTTTGTCCTAACTTTATGTTAACATACTTTACTAACCTTTTGTTTGGGAGCTTTGATGCAGTCATCCTCTTCTCATGGTGCAACCAGGAAGTAAACAGCTTTGGTCATGTGACAATTCACACTAAACATGTGACACTGCACATCTTTCATTGAGACCCTTTATTATTTCAATATTTGCTGGAAATACATTGATAGATCATTCAGTAACATTTTTAGAGCCTTATAACTGAAAACGTTTTTTACGGTCACTATTGTGACCGATGGGATTAAATAGGTTAAAACTCGTTTTTCAACCACTCCACAAATTTCTTGTTAAAAACTATAGTTTTTGCATGTCGGTTAGGACATCCACTGTGTGCATGACAAGTAATTTTTCCAACAATTGTTTACAGACAGATTATTTCACTTATAATTCACTGTATCACAATTCCAGTGGGTCAGAAGTTTACATACACTAAGTTGACTGTGCTTTTAAACAGGTCTAGGAGGGAAAATTCCAGCTTGGAAAATTGGAAAATTCCAGAAAATTTGGTCATAGCTTCAGAAGCTTCTGATAGGCTAATTTACAAAATTTTAGTCAATTGGAGGTGTACCTGTGGATGTATTTCAAGGCCTACTGTCAAACTCAGTGCCTCCTTGCTTGACATCATGGGAAAATCAGAAGAAATCAGCCAAGACCTGAGAAAAAATTGTAGACCTCCACAAGTCTGGTTCATCCTTGGGAGCAATTTCCAAACGCCTGAAGGTACCAAGTTCATCTGTACAAACAATAGTACGCCAGTATAAACACCATGGGACCACGCAGCCGTCATACCGCTCAGGAAGGAGACGCGTTCTGTCTCCTAGAGATGAACATACTTTGGTGCGAAAAGTGCAAATCAATCCCAGAACAACAGCAAAGGACCTTGTGAAGATGCTGGAGGAAACAGGTATAAAGTATCTATATCCACAGTAAAACGAGTCCTATATCGACATAACCTGAAATGCCGCTCAGCAAGGAAGAAGCCACTGCTCCAAAACCGCCATAAAAAAGCCAGACTATGGTTTGCAACTGCACATGTGGACAAAGATTGTACTTTTTAGAGAAATGTCCTCTGGCCTGATGAAACAAATATAAAACTGTTTGGCCATAATGACCATTGTTATGTTTGGGGGGGAAAGGGGGACGCTTGCAAGCCGAAGAACACCATCCCAACTGTGAAGCACGGGGGTGGCAGCATCATGTTGTGGGGGTGCTTTGCTGCAGGAGGGACTGGTGCACTTCACAAAATAGATGGCATCCTGAGGTAGGAAAATTGTGGATATATTGAAGCAACGTCTCAAGACATCAGTCAGGAAGTTAAAGCTTGGTCGCAAATGGGTCTTCCAAATGGATAATGACCCCAAGCATACTTCCAAAGTTGGGGCAAAATGGCTTAAGGACAACAAAGTCAAGGTACTGGAGGGCCATCACAAAGTCCTGACCTCAATCCCATAGAAAATTTGTGGGCAGGACTGATAAAGCATGTGCGAGCAAGGAGGCCTACAAACCTGACTCAGTTACACCAGCTCTGTCAGGAGGAATGGGCCAAAATTCACCTAACTTATTGTGGGAAGCTTGTGGAAGGCTACCCGAAACGTTTGACCCAAGTTAAACAATTTAAAGGCAATGCTGCCAAATACTAATTGAGTGTATGTAAAATTCTGACCCACTGGGAATGTCATGAAAAAAATAAAAGCTGAAATAAATAATTCTCTCTGATATTATTCTGACATTTCACATTCTTAAAATTAAGTGGTGATCCTAACTGACCTAAGACAGGTCAACTTTTTACCAGGATTAAATGTCAGGATTTGTGAAAAACTGAGTTTAAATGTATTTGGCTAAGGTGTATGTAAACTTCTGACTTCAACTGGTTAGAACTGTCACACCCTGACCAGATTTTGCTTTGTATGTTTTATGTTTTGGTTGGTCAGGGTGGGATCTGTGTGGGCATTCTATGTGTTTTGTTTGGTTTGTCTATTTCTGTGTTTGGCCTGATATGGTTCTCAATCAGAGACAGGTGTTTTGCGTTGTCTCTGATTGGGAACCATATTTAGGTAGCCTGTTTTGTATTGTGGGTTGTGGGTTATTGTCTATGTGTAGTGTTTGTGTCAGCACTAGTTTTCATTAGCTTCACGTTCGTCGTTTATTGTTTTGTATTAGTTTGTCAAGTGTTCTTCATTTTCCTCTTCGTTAAATAAATCAAGAATGTATTCATTTCACGCTGCGCCTTGGTTCTCCTCTCTTCAACGTTACGACGAGCGTGACAAGAACACCTACTCATTCAAGGGTTTTTCTTTGTATTTACTATAGTGAATAATAGTGAAGACATCAAAACTATGAAATAGAACATATGGAATCATGTAGTAACCCAAAAAAGTGTTAAACAAATCAAAATATATTTTCTATTTGAAATTCATCAAATAGCGACCCTTTGCCTTGATGATAGCCTTGCACACTCTTGGCATTCTCTCAACCAGCTTCTTGAGGTAGTCACCTGGAATGCATTTCAATTAACAGGTTTGCCTTGTTAAAAGTATATTTGTGGGATTTCTTTCCTTCTTGGAGCCAATCAGTTGAGCCAATCAGTTATTTTTTGACAAGGTAGGGTAGGTAAACAGAATATCGACCTATTTGGTAAAAGACCAAGTCCATATTATGGCAAAAACAGCTCAAATAAGCAAAGAGAAATGACAGTCCATCAATACTTTAAGACATGAAGGTCACTCAAAACGGAAAATTTCATGAACTTTGAAAGTTTCTTCAAGTGCAGTTTCAAAAAACCATCAAGCACTATGATGAAACTGGCTCTCATGAGACTGGATCTCCTGAGGACCGCCACAGGAATGGAAGACCCAGAGTTACCTCTGCTACAGAGGAAAAGTTCATTAGAGTTACCAGCCTCAGATATTGCAGCCTAAATAAATGCTTCACAGAGTTCAAGTAACAGACACATCTCAACATCTGTTCAGAGCAGACTGTGTGAATCAGGCCTTCATGGTCGACTTGCTGGAAAGACACCACTACTAAAGGACATCAATAAGAAGAAGAGACTTGCTTGGGCCAAGAGACACGAGCAATGGACATTAGACCGGTGGAGATTTGTCCTTCGGTCTGGAGTCCAAATTTGACATTTTTGGTTCCAACCGCCGTGTCTTTGTGAGACGCGGTGTGGGTGAACGGATGATCTCCGCGTGTATATTTCCCACCGTAAAGCATGGAGGAGGTGTTATGGTGTGGGGTTGCTTTGCTGGTGGCACTGTTGGTGATTTATTTAGAATTCAAGGCACACTTAACCAGCATGGCTACTACAGCATTCTGCAGCGATACGCCATCCCATCTGGTTTGCGCTTAGTGGGACTATCATTTGTTTTTCAACAGGACAATGACCCAACACACCTCCAGGCTGTGTAAGGTCTATTTTACTAAGAAGGAGAGTAATGGAGTGCTGCATCAGATGACCTGGCCTCCACAATCCCCCGACCTCAACCTAATTGAGATGGTTTGGGATGAGTCGGACCGCAGAGTGAAGGAAAAGCAGCCAACAAGTGCTCAGCATATGTGGGAACTAGTTCAAGACTGTTGGAAAAGCATTCCAGGGTGAAGCTGGTTGAGAGAATGCCAAGGGTGTGCAGAGCTGTCATCAAGGCAAAGGGTGGCTATTTGAAGAACCTCAAATATAAAATATTTTTAGATTTGTTTAACCCTGTTATGGTTACTATGTGATTCCATATGTGTTATTTTCATATTTTTGATGTCTTCACTATTATTCTACAATGACATTTCCTGTTTTTATACACTACCGGTCAAAAGTTTTAGAACACCTACTCATTCAAGGGTTTTTCTTTATTTTTACTAGAAAATAGTAAAAATAAAGAAAAACCCTTGAATGAGTAGGTGTTCTAAAACTTTTGACCGGTAGTGTATAAAAACAGGAAATGTTTTTACATTAGGCCTACCTATAACCTTTATCTTCAACCTTATTTTGCTCTTTGTAGGTAGGTCTACTCCCGCTGACCAGACACATCTGCCCAAGTAGTGTGGGGCCGAAGTTACTTTGTAGACTACAATAGTGGGACAAATCATGTATCTCAATCTCAACATAATAACCCTATTGTTCTACTGCTGGACTTTCTGGGACAGAGCACAGCCCCAAGCACATGATACGCAGGCTCTAACCTAACATTCCATCTTGATTTTCCATGTCCAGCCTGTCCATGGAGACATTCTGATTTATTCTGTATTTTACAACTCTGGAACTCTGTCTTTGAAACGGATAGAAAAGAGGAAACTGTCTGTACTCGGTTGCAACACTCACTGCTGAGTTCCAAACTGCCTCTGGGAGTAACATCAGCACAAGAACTGTTCTTCGGGAGCTTCATGAAATGGGTTTTCATGGCCGAGCAGCCGCACACAAGCCTAAGATCACCATGCACAGTGCCAAGCGTAGGCTGGAGTGGTGTAAAGCTCGCCGCCATTGGACTCTGGAGCAGTGGAAATACGTTCTCTGGAGTGATGAATCACGTCTCACCATCTGGCAGTTCGACAGATGAATCTGGGTTTGGCGGATGCCAGGAGAACGCTACCTGCCTGAACCCATAGTGCCAACTGTCTTGTTTGGTAGAAGAGGAATATTGGTCTGTGGCTGTTTTTAGTGGTTTGGGCTGGGCCCCTTAGTTCCAGTGAAGGGAAATCTTAACGCTACAGCATACACTGACATTCCAGACCCTTTCTGTGGTTACAACTTAGTGGCAACAGTTTGGGGAAGGCCCTTTCCTGTCCAGCATGGCAATGCCCCCATGCACAAAATGAGGTCCATACAGAAATGGTTTGTCAAGATCTGTGTGGAAAAACTTTACTGGCCAGCACAGATCCCTGACCTCAACCCCATCGAACACCTTTGTGATGAATTGAAATGCCGACAGTGATGTTCCAACATCTAATGGAAAACGTTCCCAGAAGAGTGGAGGCTGTTCTAACTCCATATTAATACCCATGATTTTGGAATGATATTTTGGAACGAGCAGGTGTCCACATACCTTTGGTCATGTAGTGTATCTTCTAGCCATATTAAGGGAAAGGGAAAGGGGGATTACCTAGTCAGTTCAACTGAAAGCCTTCAACTGAAATGTGTCTTCCGCATTTTACCCAACCCCTCTGATTGGAATGGTGTGTGTGTGTCAGTCAGTATAGCAGAATTAGGCTACAAAACATTGTAGGACACCAGGATGCGCTTAAACACTGACCTAAGGTCAGTGTTGTGTTTTCCTTTGTAATTTACACCTTCAGATATGTTGATCCTAGACCTGTTGATCCTAGACCTGCTCCTATCTTTGGGCAACTTCTACCAACAGCATCCGGATTTTCAGTTATTCTTCTTGAAGCTAGAGGGCAGCACAAGATAGCAACTTCAGGGGTTCATTCTCATTGGGTAACAGTTCTACAATGGAGTTCCCATGTGGAACTCTGAGTATAGAGTTACATTCTGGAACTCTATAATGATAGAAAACAGATTCTGATTTTGCATGCGCTTTCCTCATTCACCCAGACTTACTTAACCAATTCACTGTGATAAGCTAGCTTGTACTATTTGGTGTTGGGAACAAACAACAAGATTTAAGTGAGTTTTGGGCTTGGCAAGCACTGTTTAACATAATCTGTAGCATCGGTTTCCTTATTCCCCTATCTCTTTCTTTGTCCCACCCCTCACTCACTCTCTCTCTTCTTCACCTCCTCTCTCTTACCAGTTCTCTCGTTCTGAAAATGGCATCATCATGAATCTGTCACGTGACAGAGAGAATAAACTGTGTGAAAGACCAGTAGAGAGGGAAACAGATTGGCAGAAAAGAGTGATAAGAGTGAGTGAGTGTGGGAGAGGGAGAGAAAGAGAATGAAAGACAGAAAGCCGAACACCCGAGAAGTTGTATCCAAGTCCTTATTAAGGATGGTTGTGACATGCTCTCTTTTTCTCTCTCTCTCCCCCCTTCCCCTGACATTAGTAACAGCAGTAGTCTGCCAATACTAACAGGTCCAGATGTTAGTAGGGAGACTGACAACCAAGGTCCTGCGTCCCAAATGGCACCCTATTCCCTACGTATATAGTGCAGAACTTTTGACCAGGGCCCATAGGACTAATGTCAAAAGTAGTGCACGACACTCTTAGAACAAATAGTTTGAAAAGAGTTATTTGACTGTCCCCATAGGATAACCCTTTTTGATTCCAGGTAGAACCCCTTTTTGGTTCCAGGTAGAACCATTTTGGGTTCAATGTAGAACCCAAAACAGTAGAACCCAAAACAGTTCTACTTGGAACCAAAAGGGTTCTACCTAGAACCAACAAGGATTCTGATTTGCTTCTTCCAAAAATTAGAACAGGTCATGGTAGAAATAGTTTTAGTTACTTAGCACCATGGTCCTGGAATTCTCTCCTGAACATTTTAAAATGTGATGATCTAGTTTCGTTGGTTGAGTTTAAACACTTGATCGATGATATATCATAGAAGAGTGTAATTGTTTTTAGGCCAGCTGTTTTTAGTCAAGATGTTTGTGTTTTTAATGTAATATATAATTGTTGTACTGTATGTGTGTTTATAGTTTTGTTTAATTTTGTGTTAGTGTATATAATTTGTTTTGTCTGAAACGTTGTTCCCCCTGCTGCTATTGGACCAGGTCTCTCTTGGAAAATACATATTATCTCAATGAGAAAAAACCTGTATAAATAAAGTTTTTATTTTTATTTTTTTAAAGGATTCTTCAAAGGGTTCTCCTATGGGGACAGCCGAAGATCCCTCTTAGGTTCTTGATAGCACCTTTTTTTCTAAGAGTGTTACTATTTTTATTCTTTATCTGCATCGTTGGGAAGGGCTCGTAAAACAAGCATTTCACTGTGAAGTCTACACCCGTTGTGTTCGGCACATGTGACAAATAGCATCTTATTTGATAACATTTTCGGTCAAAGGTTGTTCCCTACATAGGGAATAGGGAGCTATTTTGGAAGCAGACACAGGCTTATGCCCAGGTGATGACAGGTGGTCAGATAGTGATGCTGTAACTGGTCAAAAGTAGTGTGTTATATAGGGAATAGGGTGCCATTTGGGACGATATATTGATCCACGTACTGTCAGTGATGGGTGGTTCCCAAAGACTAGCTATCTCCTAGTGAGACCACATTGAGACATCATCGCCCATTGTCCCCTGAGTCTTGTCTGATGCTGTCCACAACAGTCTGGCTCTCTTCTTAGGGAGGATGAACAATAATAATAATAATGGCAATGACAGTCTGGACCTCAAAGATTGTAGATCAGAGAGTTATTTTTGAGGATATTGTTTTATTGTAATGTGGGTTTATTGTAATGATTTTGATGAGCCAGGCCACACTTCCAAGACTTTGAGCTTGAACCACAGAGTTTAAAGGGGCAATCTGCGCTTTGTACATCCATTTTTTACTTTTAAATGAATGATACATACATACCCATTGATTCTTAAAGAATATAGCTTATAAATGCCTCAGGAGCTTAGTTCAACTGTCATACTCCATCCAAACCCAAAATATAAGCTTGTTTTACTTATTGTTTACAACAAAATTGTAAACAAACACTGTATAGCCTCAAAACATGGTTAAAACTATCATTTTGATATCATGGATGGTCGGTCCTTGCATCCATAGCTCTGTCTGTGAATTTTAGTGGTTACATTTCTCCAGTCCCATGCCTCAGCCTTTCATCAAAACAGTGGTGGGGTAGCCACTTTGTTATTGTGTGAACTGCAGATTGCATTCAGAATAGCCTACAGGCTCAGGAAAACACATTAAAACAATTTTTGTGCTGTATGAATGGTTATAGTGATGTTTCGGTGCTAGACTTCTGAAGAAGTTTCTCGGTCAAAGAAGGATCTATTCTTCCCCCTCAAGGAAAACATTTTGGAGAGGATGAACGGGTAAACAAGTGCCCCTCCCTCTTTCTTTTTTTCTTCCTCTCTCTGTTTGTTTTACTTGGGGATGAGGGATGTGGGGGAGGGAGGAGAGGATCGGGTCAGTTGGAGTTGGTGATTACAAAACACTCTCGAAGGAAAGAAAACATGACATTGGCCTCAGCTGCAAAATAGCAAATGACATCACTGATATTTCATAAAGGCTTCTTTCTGCAGAATGTGTAATAAAATGCTAAAAACAATATTACGTGTGAATTGAATTTGAAGTATCCTTGAATTCACAGAAATTGCAAATAAAAATGCAGTCATCTTTCTTGGGTGGTAAGTGTAATATCTCTCTCTCCCTCAACCATATTGGCTATTATGTTAATGCGTTTGGATGTCCAGTGAACCCTTCTAATAGGCCTATACGTGGATAGATAATCACTGAAGCCTGTAAGTTTGAGTTTCCATAGCTGACAGATGTATTAGATTAAATATGTTTTATACACCAGATAGGTGCAGTGAAATGTGCTGTATTACAAGGTCAGCCATTGTAGTTCAGCGGCCCTGGAGCAAATTAGGGTTAAGTGCCTTGCTCAAGGGTACATCGGCAGCTTGTTGACGCGCTAACCGCCAGACTAGCTGCTGCCCTGATAGGACTTCTGTCAAGACCGAACAAGGTTCTCGTATATGTGTGCTTAAAACACATTGCTTGCATCCCAAATGGCACTCTTTTCCCTAAATAGGGCACTACTTTTGACCAGAGCCCTATGGGCCCTGACCATTGGCCTACACGTATGTTCCCTGGCCAAAAGTTGTGCACTCTAAAGGGAAAAGGGACCCATTTGAGACACATCCATTGACTCTTTCTATTTGTTGTGGTAGCAACCAACAGACCATCCCTATTCCCTAACTCATTTTGGCACTCAGAACCAAATGTGTCATCAGAGACTGTGGCTACATCCCAAATGCCACGATATTCCTTATGTAGTGCACTTCTTTTGACCAGGCCCCATAAGACTCTGGTCAAAAGTGGTGCGCTATAAAGGGAATAGGGTGCCATTTGGAATGCTGACTATCCCCTAACAACACAGTCATACATCACAGAGGTATTGCAGAGTTGAGTGTTGTTGAGTTCTCTTGAATACAATTTAGAGAGACAATCTCAAATCAAATCAAATCAGATTTGCGCCGAATACAATAGGTGTAGACCTTACCATGAAATGCTTACTTACAAGCCCTTAACCAACAATGCAGTTCAAGAAATAGAGTTAAGAAAATATTTACTAAATAAACTAAAGAAAATGACATAACAATAAAGAGGCTATATACAGGGGGTACCAGTACCGAGTCAATGTGCGGGGGTACAGGTTAGTCGAGGTCATTTGTAAAGTGACTATGCATAGATAATACACAGCGAGTAGCAGCAGTGTAAAAACAAAGGGGGAGGGGGTAGATAGTCATGGGGGGGTAGATA
This sequence comes from Salvelinus alpinus, assembly GCF_045679555.1. Classification (NCBI taxonomy): domain Eukaryota; kingdom Metazoa; phylum Chordata; class Actinopteri; order Salmoniformes; family Salmonidae; genus Salvelinus; species Salvelinus alpinus. The sequence goes on along the minus strand of NC_092096.1, from coordinate 48,902,849 downwards.
GTCAGGGTGGCCATTTGATTAATTGTTCAGCAGTCTTATGGCTTGGGGGTAGAAGCTGTTAAGGAGCCTTTTGGTCCTAGACTTGGCACTCCGGTACCGCTTGCTGTGCGATGTGCAGAGAGAACAGTCTATGACTTGGATGACTAGAGTTTTGACAGTTTTTGGGTCTTCCTCTGACACCGCTTAGTATATAGGTCCTGGATGTCAGGAAGCTCTGCCCCAGTGATGTACTGGGCCGTACGCATTACCCTCTGTAGCGCCTTACGGTCAGATGCCGAGCAATTACCATACCAGGCGGTGAACCGGTCAGGATGCTCTCATTGGTTTAGCTGTAGGATCTGGGGACCCATGCCAAATCTTTTCAGTCTCCAGAGGGGGAAAAGGTGTTGTTGTGCCCTCTTCACAACTGTCTTGGTGTGGATGATAGTTCGTTGGTGATGTGGACACCAAATAACTTGAAACTCTCAACCCGCTCCACTTCAGCACTGTTGATGTTAATGGGGGCCTGTTCGGGCCTCCTTTTCCTATAGTCCACGATCAGCTCCTTTGTCTTACTCACATTGAGGGAGAGGTTGTTGTCAGCAAACTTAATGATGGTGTTGGAGTCATGCTTGGCCAGGCAGTCGTGGGTGAACAGGGAGTACAGGAGGGGACTAAGCACGCACCCCTGAGGGGTCCCAGCGTTGAGGATCAGCGTGGCGGATGTGTTGATGCCTACCCTTGAAAATAAAGGAGAGCCGCACACTCTAAGAGCTCAGATGCAAAAATGTAATATCCAACGTTTCGACAGGCAAGCTGTCTTCATCAGGGTGCCTACCCTTACCACCTGGGGGTGGCCTGTCATGAAGTCCAGGATCCAGTTGCAGAGGGAGGTGTTTAGTCCCAGGGTCCTTAGCTTAGTGATGATCTTTGTGGGCACTACGGTGTTGAAGTTGTAGTCAATGAACAGCATTCTCACATAGGTGTTCATTTTGTCTAGGTGGGAAAGGGAGTGCAATTGAGATTGCATCATCTGTGGATCTGTTGGGGCGGTATGCAAATTGGAGTGGGTCTAGGGTTTCTGGCATTATGGTATTGATGTGAGACATGACCAGCCTTTCAAAGCACTTCATGGCTACCGATGTGAGTGCTACAGGGCAGTAATAATTTAGGCAGGTTACCTTCACTTTCTTGGCCACATGGGCTATGGTGGTCTGTTTGAAACATATAAGCATTCAGACTTGGTAAGGGAGAGGCTGAAAATGTCAGTGAAGAGACTTGCCAGTTGGTCCAGGCATGCTTTGAGTACACGTCTTGGTAATCCATCTGGCCCCGCGGCTTTGTGAATGTTGACCTGTTTAAAGGTCTTGCTCAGCTACGGAGAGCGTGATCACACATTTGTCCAGAACAGCTGGTGCTCTCAAGCATGCTTCAGTGTTGCTTGCTTCGAAGCAAGCATAAAAGGCATTTAGCTCATCTGGTAGTCTCGTGTCACTGGGCAGCTCGCGGCTGGATTTCCCTTTGTAGTCCGTAATATTTTTCAAGCCCTGCCACATCCGACGAGCATCAGGGGCGGTGTAGTAGGATTCAGTCTTAGTCCTGTATTGATGCTTCGCTTGTTTGATGGTTCGTCTGAAGGCATAGCGGGATTTCTTATAAACGTCCGAATTTTGTGTCCTGCTCCTTGAAAGCGGCAGCTCTAGCCTTTAGCTTGGTGCGGATGTTGCCTGTAATCCTTGGCTTCTGGTTGGGAAATGTACATACGGTCACTGTGGGGACGACGTCGTCAATACACTTATTGATGAAACCTGTGACTGAGGTAGTATACTCCTCAATGCCATTGGATGAATCCTGGATCATATTCCACTCTGTGCTAGCAAAACAAATCTGGGGTTCAAAAAACAACATGGCTAAATATCATTCATTCAAAAGTCCAAAAATCAAACAACACTGTTTCACGACACATCAGTGACATGGCAGTGTCACGAGTCCCGCCGAAGATGGTGCCTCTTCCTGTTCGGGCGGCGCTCGGCGGTCGTCGTCACCGGCCTACTAGCTGCCATCGATTTATTTTATTTTTGTTTCTGTTAGTTTGGGCTGATTGGGTGCACCTGTTTTGAGTTTAGTTTTGTGGGTTGGTTATTTAAGGGAAGTAAGCCCGCTGGGTTTTGTGCGGGCTTGTTATTCTGTTGTATGGTGGTGATTTTCCTATGTAGTGGATTTCAGTCTTTTTATGTTGGACTGTATTTTTGACGCGCCCTGTGTTGTGTGGCGTAGCCTTCTCATTAGAGTATTTCTGGGTGAAATAAATATTTCCACTTGCAAAGGAACTACCCTGCTCTCTGCACTTGACTCCTTCATTTCACCATTGAAGTTTGTAACAGAAGCCCGCACCACCTATGGAGTCAGCAGAAGCAGCAACCACCCCTCTTCCATCGATGGAGGAGCGTGTCCTCCATCACACCGCCGTTCTCCATAGGATTGGGTCGGCAATGGACATGATGATGGAGAGAATGGAGCGATGGGAGAGGAGTGGTTTCCCGACGTCTACCCCAGCTCCTTCACGGACGTCGCAACCTACTCCTTCCACGTCGGCGTCTGGTTCCGGCGCGTTGCGTCTCGCGCTCCCGAGGGAGTACGACGGAGCGATGGCTGGGTGCCAGGGGTTTTTGCTCCAGTTGGAGCTTTACTTGGCTACTGTTCATCCGACTCCCTCTGGAGAGGAGAGTGTTAGCCTCCTCATCTCCTGTCTGACGGGTAGAGCCCTGGAATGGGCTAACGCGGTCTGGAACGGTCCAGACTCGGTTCGAGACCACTACCCAGAGTTCACCCGCCGTTTTCGGGCCGTATTTGACCATCCTCAGGAGGGCCGTGCGGTGGGTGAGCGACTGTTCCACCTCAGACAGGAGACGAGGAGTGCGCAAGACTTCGCGTTGGAGTTTCGGACCTTGGCTGCTGGTGCGGGGTGGAATGACAGGGCACTGATGGACCATTACCGATGTAGCCTTCGGGAGGACGTCCGTCGGGAGCTAGCTTGTCGGGACAATACACTCTCCCTCGATGAGCTGATTGACATGTCAATACGACTGGACAACCTGCTAGCTGCCCGCGGGCGTTCAGAGGGGGTCCTGTCAGTTCCACCTCCCAGCCCTCCCGCTCCAACTCCGATGGAGTTGGGAGGAGCTGCATCTAGGGGGACCGGAGGAGGTGGCTTCTCTTGCACCTACTGTGGCCGGAGAGGACACACTTCGGATCGGTGCTGGAGGAGTCCATCTGGGAGTCGGGATGGCAGGCGGAATACTCCTCGGCCACCCCAGGTGAGTAGGCACAAGACTCACCCAGAGCTCCCTGTTGGTCACATGTTTTTTTTTTTTTTTTTTCCTGCGTTTTTCCCCTCTCTTCAGCACGCGCCGCGCATGTCTCCCTGGTGCGCAGGGTGCTTGGGCGACTGCTGGAGCATGACCTATACGTCAAGGCTGAGAAATGTGTGTTCTCCAAACCAGCCGTTTCCTTCCTGGGATATCGTATTTCCACCTCGGGGGTGGTGATGGAGTGTGACCGCGTTAACGCCGTGCGTAATTGGCCGACTCCGACCACGGTAAAGGAGGTGCAGCGGTTTTTAGGGTTTGCCAATTACTACCGGAGGTTTATCCGGGGTTTTGGTCAAGTGGCGGCGCCCATTACCTCACTGCTGAAGGGGGGGCCGGTGCGTCTGCGGTGGTCGGCCGAGGCAGATGGAGCCTTCAACCAGTTGAAGGTAAGGTTTACTGAGGCTCCCGTATTGGCGCATCCGGACCCTTCGTTAGCGTTCATAGTGGAGGTGGATGCGTCCAAGGCTGGTGTTGGAGCCGTGCTATCACAGCGCTCGGGCACGCCACCGAAGCTCCGTCCCTGTGCTTTCTTTCCTAAGAAGCTGGGTCCGGCGGAGCGGAACTATGATGTGGGGGACCGGGAGTTGCTAGCTATGGTAAAAGCCCTGAAGGTGTGGAGACACTGGCTTGAGGGGGCTAAATACCCTTTTCTCATCTGGACTGACCACCGCAATCTGGAGTATATCCGAGAGGCGAAGAGACTGAATCCGCGTCAGGCTAGGTGGGCCATGTGTTTTACTCGCTTTCGATTTACAATCTCTTACCGACCAGGTTCCCTCAACACTAAGGCCGACGCTCTGTCTCGTCTTTATGACACGGATGACCGGCCCATCGATCCGACTCCCATCCTTCCAGCCTCTTGTCTGGTGGCCCCGGTGGTATGGGAGGTGGACGCGGACATCGAGCGGGCGTTAAGGGTAGAACCTGTGCCGTCCCAGTGTCCGACTGGCCTGAGGTACGTACCGCTTGGTGTTCGTGATCGATTGATTCCGTGGGCTCACACACTACCTTCTTCGGGTCATCCGGGGATTGAGAGGACATTGCGGGGTCTTAGGGGGAAATACTGGTGGCCCACCTTGGCTAAGGACGTGAGATCCTATGTCTCTTCCTGCTCGGTATGCGCACAGAGTAAGGCTCCTAGGCACCTGCCGAGAGGGAAGTTACAACCCCTCCCGGTTCCACAACGGCCATGGTCTCATCTATCGGTAGATTTTCTGACTGATCTTCCCCCTTCACAGGGGAACACTACCGTTCTGGTAGTTTTTCTAAGTCCTGTCGTCTCCTTCCATTGCCTGGTCTTCCTTACGGCCCTACAGACTGCGGAGGCTCTATTTACCCACGTCTTCTGGCACTACGGGGTGCCGGAGGACATCGTATCTGATCGAGGTCCCCAGTTCACGTCCCGGGTGTGGAGGGCGTTTATGGAGCGTCTGGGGGTCTCGGTCAGCCTTACCTCTGGGTATCACCCCGAAAGTAATGGGCAGGTGGAAAGAGTGAACCAGGAGGTGGGTAGGTTTCTGAGGTCGTATTGCCAGGACCGGCCAGGAGAATGGGCGAGGTACGTCCCGTGGGCAGAGTTGGCCCAGAACTCGCTCCGCCACTCCTCTACTGACATGTCGCCATTTGAATGCGTACTGGGGTACCAGCCGGTCCTGGCTCCGTGGCATCAGAGCCAGACCGAAGCTGCCCGCCAGACCGGAGACCTGGCGGGCAGTCCAGGACTCTCTCAGGAAGGCCAGTGAACGGCAGAAGAAGAGCGCTGACCGCCACCGCAGTGAGGCCCCTGTGTTCGCACCAGGGGACAGGGTCTGGCTCTCGACCCGAAAACTGCCCCTCCGCCTGCCCTGCCGGAAGCTGGGGCCGCAGTGTGTGGGGCCATTTAAAGTCCTGAGGAGGATAAACGAGGTGTGTTATAGATTGCAACTCCCTTCTTACTATCGTATTAACCCCTCGTTTCATGTGTCTCTCCTCAGGCCGGTGGTAGCTGGTCCCCTTCAGGAAGGTGAGGTGCCGGAGGTCCCTCCGGCCCCTCTGGATATCGAGGGGTCCCCGGCGTACACAGTACGAGCGATTCTGGACTCGAGACGCCGGGTGAGGGGCCTGCAGTACCTCGTTGACTGGGAGGAGAGGTGCTGGGTACCGGGGAGAGACATTTTAGATCCTTCCCTCTTGGTTGATTTCCACCGTCGCCACCCGGATTGTCCTGCGCCTCGCCCTCCGGGTCGTCCTCGAGGCCGGGGTCGGCGCGCTGCGGGAGCCGCGCGTCAGAGGGGGGGTACTGTCACGAGTCCCGCCGAAGATGGTGCCTCTTCCTGTTCGTGCGGCGCTCGGCGGTCGTCGTCACCGGCCTACTAGCTGCCATCGATTTCTTTTATTTTTGTTTCTGTTAGTTTGGGCTGATTGGGTGCACCTGTTTTGAGTTTAGTTTTGTGGGTTGGTTATTTAAGGGAAGTAAGCCCGCTGGGTTTTGTGCGGGCTTGTTATTCTGTTGTATGGTGGTGATTTTCCTATGTAGTGGATTTCAGTCTTTTTATGTTGGACTGTATTTTTGACGCGCCCTGTGTTGTGTGGCGTAGCCTTCTCATTAGAGTATTTCTGGGTGAAATAAATATTTCCACTTGCAAAGGAACTACCCTGCTCTCTGCACTTGACTCCTTCATTTCACCATTGAAGTTTGTAACAGGCAGGAGATGTTTTGAAACAATTACTGCTTCGCATACAAGCCAGTGAATTCTATGCGCTACAGCTGGATGAGTCAACAGACGTGGCGGCCTGGCACAGCTCCTGGTATATGTCCGTTACGTTTATGGGTGATCAATTAAGGAAGACATCCTCTTCTGCAAACAACTGGAAACCAGGACAACTGGAGAGGAAATGTTTAAAGTACTGGACAGCTTTGTGACATCAAATGGACTTTGGTGGTCAAGATGTGTTGGTATCTGTACTGATGGCACAAACGCCATGACAGGGAGACATGGTAACGCACGTGCAAGCAGTTGCTCCCGACACCACTTGGGTACACTGCAGCATCCACTGAGGGCTCTTGCTGCCAAATAGATGCCTGACAGCTTGAAAGACGTTTTGAACACTCCGCTGACAATGGTTCACTTTGTTAAAGCAAGGCCCCTGAACTCTTGTGTATTTTCTGCACTATGCAATGATATGGGCAGCGACCATGTAACGCTTTTACAACATACAGAAGTGCGCTGGTTGTCAAGGGGCAAAGCATTTACAATTTTTTTTTAAATTGAGAGACAAGCTTAAAGTTTTCTTTACTGACCATCATTTTCACTTGTCTGACCACTTGCATGATGACTAGTTTCTCACACGGCTGGGTGATGTTTTTTCTCACCTGAATGATCTGAATCTAGGATTACAGGGACTCTCCGCAACTATATTCAATGTACGGGCCAAAGTTGAGGCTATGATTAAGAAGTTGGAGCTCTTCTCTGTCTGCATTAAGAAGGACAACACACAGGTCTTTCCATCATTGTATGATTTTTTTGTGTGCAAATGAACTCAAGCTTACGGACAATGTCAAATGTGATATAGCGAAGCACCTGAGTGAGTTGGGTGCGCAATTACGCAGGTACTTTCCCAAAACGGATGACACAAACAACTGGATTCGTTATCCCTTTCATGCCCTGCCTCCAGTCCACTTACCGATATCTGAACAAGAGAGCCTCATTGAAATTGCAACAAGCGGTTCTGTGAAAATTTTATTTAATCAGAAGCTACTGCCAGATTTTTGGATTGGGCTGTGTAACGGATGTGAAATGGCTAGCTAGTTAGCGGTGGTGCGCGCTAATAGCGTTTCAATCGGTGACGTCACTTGCTCTGAGACCTTGAAGTAGTGGTTCCCCTTGCTCTGCAAGGGCCGCGGCTTTTGTGGAGCGATGGGTAACGATGCTTCGTGGGTGACTGTTGTTGATGTGTGCAGAGGGTCCCTGGTTCGCGCCCGGGTCGGGGCGAGGTGACGGACTAAAGTTAAACTGTTACAGCTGCGCTCAGAGTATCCTGCCTTGGCAAATTGCGCTGTTAAAACACTGATGCCCTTTGCAAACAGGTACCTATGTGAGAGTGAATTCTCCACCCTCACTAGCATGAAAACTAAATACAGGCACAAACTGTGTGGAAAATGATTTAAGACTGAGACTCTCTCCAATACAACCCAACATTGCAAGTTATGTGCATCCTTTCAAGCAAACCCTTCTCATTAACCTGTGGTGAGTTATTCATAATTTACAATTAACAAATAACGTTTTATATGTAAGATGGCTAAATAAAGAGCAAAATTATTGATTATTATATTATTATTTGTGCCCTGGTCCTATAAGAGCTCTTTGTCACTTCAAACGAGCCGGGCTGTGACAAAAACTCACACTCATTCTTATGTTTAATAAATGTATCGTATAGTGTGTGTGTGGCAGGCTTACAATGATGGCAAAAAACATTTGAGAGTGCGCTGACCCTGGTGCTAGAGGGGGTACGCAGCTGGAGGTTGAATGTTTGAAGGGGTACGGGACTATCAAAGTTTGGGAACCACTGATCTAGGTTAAGTTTTGTGGTGATCCGTGTATGGTTAAGGTAAGGCTTTAGGAGACTGAGCTGATCATAGACCTGTGCATATCCTGACATCTTTGATATTGTGGTATGAGATAAATCGGTCAACTGACGAAACGCGCACACACACACCACACAGAGGAACGGCCCACATTCAGTTAAAAGCAGCTAGTCTCTGAACTACAAATGATTGCACATAGAAGCAAATATGTCCACGTTTCTTGATATTTATCAAACAGACCGTGCTCAGTGATCAGACTCAATTCACACAGTAGGTAAGGAAGCAAACCAGTCCCGTTTTTTTATGTCACAAGTAGTATGTGGTACATTTCACAACTCTTAGTACAAAACTCCAAACTAGTCACACTTGTAAGACAGTCTTTTATTCAAAACATGTCATTGTGCATTCATTTGGATTTTAAACATCTCTCACCACATAACCCTTGATTCAAAATATATTTATAGTGAAATGTAAATGAGAACATGGCTTTAATCACCAAAACACAATATAAGGATATATTTTCAATTGAGTCGTTTTAACTACCAGTTAATCCAATAGCAAACAATGCAAGATACTCGTTTCAAATCACCCTTAGAAGAAGTGATGAAAGTAATATGCTCCACTACTGTAAATTACACAGTTCACATTAGGCAATACACTTACATTACCCAACAAAATTGACAGAACATCTATAATTTCCATAATATCTATCAAAGGTGTGATCAATGAATCATGAATACAATTTTTTTTCTACTTTTCAGATATAATTGCAACATAGATGTACTGTCTGTAATCAAATGTCACAAAATTCAATGCAACAAATGAAAGGAATGAAAATAAAACATAACGTTTAGCACACATTAATTTGCATGCAAGTGTTTCTTGAGCATTTGGCCATCAATTCTCATCCACATCACGGTGAATGTCCTCATTGTTCACGCACCGTGGGAAAAACATCTTGGCATGGCGAATCCAAGCTTGACATTGGTCTGCATTGATGTTGTCGTATGACTCATCCTTGGCCAGAAGGAGGGTGGCATGTTCATGGGGATGGCGATCATACACCTTCCACCTCCATGCTGAACATTTTTATTCAATAGCTTTGAAGAAAGGAGAGTATGTGGGCAGGTATAGGGTCACGAATCGGGGATGGGCCTGAAACCGTGCCTGAACCAACTCTGCATGGTGGAACCTGACATTGTCCCACACAATGACATAGGGGACCCTTTCACCTTGACAGGCCTGCTCATTTTAATTGGGAAACACAATGAGGTGTGCAGCGTTGCAGTCTCCAAGAAATGGCCTAGATCCTACCACACCATCTTCAGAGATAGCTGTTCACATGGAGATGTTTCCCCCACGTTATCCAGGCACTTGGGCGGTCGCCCATTGGCTGATGATGCTCTGCCCACGATGCTGAGTTTGAAGCCTGCTTCACTCACAAAGATATACTTGTGATGGTTCACAACAACATCAATCACCCTCTTTTTACAGTATAGTTCCAATATGATATTGTGAAGTAGCATGTGCATCAAATAGTAACGGCAATACAGTATATATTGCTGTACCTGAACATACTCGGCCCGCAGTTGTTTCACCCGGTCGTTGTTTCTTTTAAAAGGCACCAGGTAAATGTGTTTCATAGATACCTGGTGCCTCTTCAAAAGACAGGCGATTGTTGGTAGGTTGATGGATGCCACATTGGCAAAGATGTCATCGTTCTCCATCAATCAATCAGTCAAATGTATTTATGAAACCCTTTTTACATCAGCCGATGTCACAAAGTGCTATACAGAAACCAAGCCTAAAACCCCAAACAGCAAGTAATGCAGATGTAGAAGCACGGTGGCTAGGAAAAACTCCCTAGAAAGGCAGGAACTTAGGAAGAAACCTAGAGAGGAAGCATGCTCTGAGGGGTGGCCAGTCCTCTTCTGGTTGTGCCGGGTGGAGATTATAACTGTCACGCCATGATCTGTTTCACCTGTTCCTGTGATTGTCTCCACCCCCTCCAGGTGTCGCTTATTTTCCCCAGTGTATTTATCCCTGTGTTTCCTGTCTCTCTGTGCCAGTTTGTCTTGTATGTTAGTCAAGTCAACCCGTGTGGTTTTTCCCATAATCCTTTTGCTATTCTCTTTTTGTTAGTCTTCCTGGTTTTGACCCCTGCCTGACTCTGGACTACTTTCCCGCCTGCCTGATCATCCTGCCTGTCCTGACCTTCGGTACCTTTTGGACTCTGAACTGGTTTTGACCTTTTTGCCTGTCCACGACCATTCTCTCTCCTTACCCCTTTGGATTAATAAATATTGTAAGACTCCAACCATCTGCCTCCTGTGTCTGCATTTGGGTCTCGCCTTGTGTCATGATAACAGTACATGGCCAAGATGTTCAAATGTTCATAGATGACCAGCAATGGCCTGCTTCATTTCGGACAGCTGTATGTCATTCCTGGGCCTCACCATTTCCACCCCTGCCCACTCCTGTTGGTCGGTCAACACACGGCTGCATGCATTTACAATATGTAATTTACTGTAAATGTAATGGTAAAGCATAGTGCATGTCCTGCAGAGTTACCGGTTATCTTGGCGAAATGTTCTAATGATCGTATTGACAGTTGATATCTTCAGATTTGGGTGAACTAATCTGGTAGCCTCTGCCATGGTAAGGCCTCTGTTTACTACACGGTCAACAATTTTGGCACAGACTTCATTAGACACAACAGTTCCCTGCTGTCTGCCTCCCCCGCTCTGATGTCCACCTATTTGACGGGGCCCATGCCCACCTCTTTGACCTCTTTGACGGGGTCCATGCCCACCTCTTTGAACTCTTTGACGGGGCCTATGCCCACCTCTTTGAACTCTTTGACTGGGCCCATGCCCACCTCTTTGAACTCTTTGATGGGGCCCATGCCCACCTCTTTGAACTCTTTGACTGGGCCCATGCCCACCTCTTTGAACTCTTTGACGGGGCCCATGCCCACCTCTTTGAACTCTTTGACGGGGCCCATGCCCACCTCTTTGAACTCTTTGACGGGGCCCATGCCCACCTCTTTGAACTTTTTGACGGGGCCCATGCCCACCTCTTTGACCTCTTTAACGGGGCCCATGCCCACCTCTTTGAACTCTTTGACGGGGCCCATGCCCACCTCTTTGACCTCTTTGACGGGGCCCATGCCCACCTCTGAACTCTTTGACGGGGCCCATGCCCACCTCTTTGACGGGCCTCTTGTCCACTTCATCTCCCTTGCTGTCTATCCTGCTCCATGATGAAAGAAATTGCAAGTGTTCACACACTGCCCTTTATTGACGACCAATTATGTTAACCACTATGTGAAATCAATTAGCAATAACCTGTAGTTACTATGCATGGTTATCATGTACCATATATGTCATTTAGATGATTATACTTTACAAACACACATTTTATTTATATTTCTCCAAATCCATATATAGTAGAGAACCCAGTTTAAAATCTATAGGTTTACCAAACGGTTAAGTGATTAACCGTTAAGCACAGTTGGATTAAGTGATGGTCAAATGTATTTAAACAAATGACAAGAGAATCATATGAAAAGTATTGTGAGCATTGCATTGTGAAAGGCAATTACTTTAATTGAAAGGTATTTCTAGATTAAACACTGATAAGGTTTGGTGAAAAAGTTACTGTGTGATTTTCTGTGTTGTACTTAGTCAATTGAAAATGTGCTTAAAGTTTTGAAAAAACAGCTTTTTTGATTATCTGTTTTGATTTTTGTACTAAGAGTTGTGACATTTGACCACATACTTGTGAAAATAGTAACAAAGCGATAAACAACTGTAGTAACTCAACATCAGCAAGTTGTTTTTCAAATCAAATCAAATTGTATTTGTCACATGCTGAATACAACAGATGTAGACCTTACCGTGAAATGCTTACTTACAAGTCCTTAATCAACAATGCAGTTCAATAAATAGAGTTGAGATAATATTTACTGAATAAAAAATACAATAAAAAGTAACATAAAAATAACAATAACGTGGCTATATACAGGGGGTACCGGGGCAATGTGCGGGGGTACAGGTTAGTCGAGGTAATTTGTACATGAAGGTAGGGGTAAAATGACTATGCATAGATAACAGACAGCGAGTAGCAGCAGCAGCATGCCCATGCCAGCAGCAGCATGCCAGCAGCAGCAAACCACCCTGCATCCCACTGCTGGCTTTTTTCTGAAGCTAAGCAGGGTTGGTCCTAGATGGGAGACCAGAGGCTGCTGGAAGTGGTGTTGGAGGGCCAGTAGGAGGCACCCTTTCCTCTGGTCTAAAAAATATATATAAATATCCCAGGGCAGATTGGGGACATTGCCCTGTGTAGGGTGCTGTCTTTAGGAATGGAAGTTAAATGGGTGTCCTGGCTCTCTGTGGTCACTAAAGATCCCATGGCACTTGTTGTAAGAGTAGGGGTGTTAACCCTGGTGTCCTAGCTAAATTCCCAATCTGGCCCTCATACCCTCACAGTCACCTAATCATCCCCAGGTTACAATTGTCTCATTCATCCCTGTAACTATTCCCCGGGTTGTTGCTGAAAATGAGAATGTGTTCTCAGTCAACTTACCTGGTTAAATAAGTAAAAAGCAGTGTAAAAACAAAGGGGTGGGGGGGTGTCAATGTATATAGTCTGGGTTGCCATTTGACTAATTGTTCAGCAGTCTTTTTGCTTGCGGGTAGAAGCTGTTAAGGAGCCTTTCGGACCTAGATTTGATGCTTCTTTCTGCTACCGCTTGCCGTGCGGTTGCAGAAAGAACACTTGGGTGACTGGAGTCAATTTTTTGGACCTTCCTCTGACAAAGCCTGGTATATAGGGCCTGGATGGCAGGAAGCTTGGCCCCAGTGATGTACTGGGCCATATGCACTACCGTCTGTAGCGCCTTATGGTCAGATGCCGAGCAGATGCCATGCCAGGCTGTGATGCAACCGGTCAGGATGCTCTCAATGGTGTAGCTGTAGAACATTTTGAGGATCTGAGGACCCATGACAAATCTTTTTAGTCTCATGAGGGGGGAAAGGTGTTGTCGTGCCCTCTTCACGACTGTCTTGGTGTGTTTGGACCATGATAGTTTGTTGGTGATGTGGACACCAAGGCGCTTGAAACTATATATTCAATACATATTGTATGTGTGAGTGCTATTGCATTCTTATACGTTTCATTTCAAACAATTGTTTTAACATTTAATAGACGGGTTGGGTGTTCACCAACAAAACCGATGTGTGCGCAACTTCGAGGCAAAACAGACAGGTTTGGCTTACAATCAAAGGATTATTGACAATCTGTAAACTATATTTTGTACGCAAATGTTTATTGAAAACATAAATACATTTGAAAAAAGGGTTCCAAAAGGATTCTCCAGCTGTCTCCATATGAGAACCCTTTTTGGTTCCATATAGAACCCTCTGTGGAAAGGGTTCTACCTAGTAGCAAAAAGGGTTCTACAAATGGTTTTCCTATGGGGAATGCCAAAGAACCCTTTTTTGTTCTAGATAGCACCTTTCTTTCTAAGAGTGTAATATGGCCAACCATTCCACAGAGGGCTCTACATGAAACCAAAAACCAAAAAGTGTTCCACCTGGAACCAAAAACAGTTCTCCTATGGGGACAGCCAAAGAACCATTTTGGAACCCTTTTTACTAGAGTGTAGCAAAAATATGGCATAGGTCAAAAGACTTCAAGACAAGAGATGATTTCAAGAACAAGATACACAGCAGCTTCTTATCATTGTTGCTAGCTATCTGATCGCTCAGAATCATAACACACGGCCTTTAGCCTCTGAGTTGCGCGTGCATCGTTGTTGTGTCGTTGTCAACCTACCATTCTATAGACAGTGGTTGAAAGTGGACAGTTATCTGATGAGACACTCTTATTGACTAAGTTGTGTTCCCTTATTCCTTATCTAAAACCCAGATACAGATGTAAGCCCAAAGTCTAGTGTAGGGAAAAGTGGTGTGTGTGTCTGTGTGTGCATGTGTGCGTGCGTGTGTGTTGGGTGCTGCAGAGCGTTCATACATCAGTCAGTTTGACTGATGGACTCACAGGTAATTCCAGACCAGCACACTGACATGAGTTCTACTCCAGGCCCATCTATCTCTCTCACTTTCTTTCTTTCTTTTCTGCTGCCCTGCCCTTTCACTCCCTTTTGCTCCCCACATCTCAATCGCCCTCTGTCTCTGCTTGTCCCCCTCTGCTCTGGCCTCTCTCTCTCTCATTCTCTCCCAACCCTCCTCCCCTGCCCCCTGCTCTCTATCCCTCTAACCCCCTCTCCCTTGGCCTTTCTCTTCCTCCCTCCTCTCCCCCCCTCATCCATCCCCCTCTCTCATCCTAGGAGATTAGTGTCTCTCTCTTTCGCTCTCTCTCTCTCTCTCTCTCTCGCTCTCTTTCTCTCTCCTCCTCCCCCTCTCCTCTCATCCCAGGCGGTAAGTAGCCTAGTGGTTGGAGAGTTGGACTTGTAACCGAAAGGTTGCATAATCGAATCCCTGAGCTGACAAGGTGAAAATCTGTCATTCTGCCCCCCAGTTAACCCACTGTTCCTAGGCTGTCATTGAAAATATGAATTTGTTCTAAACTGACTTGCCTAGTTAAAAATAAAGGTAAAAAAATAAATCCCAGGCAGTGAGTGTTCTCCTGGCCTCCGAACCCGCACATCCTGCCTCGTCTGATAACGAGGCAAAGCGTTAACAACCTCGCCCACTCTAACACGGACACACACACTAATAAGACCAACAGCTGTTCCATGTCCAGCAACACATTTTCTTAGAAGACGTTCCACGTTCCATGTTCTAATCCCTCTCATAACGATCCCTCTCCCACCATCTATCATGCTTTCACAGACTGATAGAGGCACACTATAAATGCTAGTTTACATGCTTTATTTTTGAGTTAGCTGATAACGCCCTTTACAGTTAAAAGAGTTTGTTTTCTTTATTTACATTTTTTTAAATATTTGTTTCGTCTCTTTAAGGGTCGGGAGGAGTAGGAGGAAGTTGCCACAAGAAAGATCGAAGACTAATCTACGGTTAGATTTCAGAGAGGGTAAACTGATCCTAGATCTGCGGGGAAGTTTCTGCCCCAAGCAAGAGCGAGGCCCATCATCAGAAGACAGGAAGTGATCCATTTTAATCTGTCAAAGGGAGTGATCTCATTGTTTATGTTGTTGTCAGCGGTGTCAGTGGGACGTGAGGGACAGGAGAGAGCTGGCCAGTGAAGGATGAAGGAGGAGACCATCAACAACTGCTTATTAGGGTATAGGGAAGGAGAGGGTCATCATCACATGCATCTCTCTGAGACCCTTGAGCGCAAATGGCTTTTCTGTGTCATGTTTTGACTTTCTTTGTAGTAATTTCTGGGTATATACTGGTAAATTATCTTTATTGAATACTTTAGTCAGTGAAAGCATTGGCAATGTATCGTTTTGGATAAGATGTACCTTATTGTTGTACCATTTCAGTAATCTTTTATTTGTATGATGTATAAACGCTATCTATCTAGATTAAACGTATATCAAAATATATGCAATGTAACTACTGTAAAAAAAGAAGTGCCAAAATGTGTGTAGAATTGGGTTGAGGTCATGGCTCTGTGCAGGCAAATCATGTTCTTCCACACCAATCTCGACAAACCATTTCTGTACGGACCTCGCTTTGTGCACGGAGGTATTGTCATGCTGAAACAGGAAATGACCTTCCCCAAACTGTTGCCACAAAGTTGGAAGCAAAGAATCATCTAGAATTTTGTTGTATCCTGTAGTGTTAAGATTTCCCTTCACTGGAACTAAGGGGCCTAGCCTGAACCATGAAAAACAGTCCGACCATTATTCCTCTTCCACCAAACTTTATAGTTGGCACTATGCATTCGGGTAGCATTCTCCTGGCATCCGCCAAATACAGATTCGGCCATAGGACAGCCAGATGGTGAAGCGTGATTCATCACTCCAGAGAAAGCGTTTCTACTGCTCCACAGTCCAGTGGCGGCGAGCTTTACACCACTCCAGCCGACGCTTGGAATTGTGCATGGTGATCTTAGGCTTGTGTGCGGCTGCTTGACCATGGAAACCCATTTCATGAAGCTCCCGATGAACAGTTATTGTGCTGATGTTGCTTCCAGAGAAAGGTTGGTAATCTGTAGAGAGTGTTGCAACCGAGGACAGACGATTTTTACACGCTACGTGCTTCAGCACTCTGCGGTCCCGTTCTGTGAACTTGTGTGGCCTACCACTTGACGGCTGACCGTTGTTGCTCCTAGATGTTTCCACTTCACAATAACAGCATTTACAGCTGACTGGGGCAGACATTTTAGGGCAGACATTTTACGGGCAGACATTATCAGGGCAGACATTTTACGAACTGACTTGTTGGAATTGTGGCATCCTATGACGGTGCCACGTTGAAAGTCACTGAGCTCCAATATTTGTCTATGGAGATTGCATGGCTGTGTGCTCGATTTTATACACCTGTAAGCAACGGGTGTGGCTGAAATAGCCACTTATTTGAAGGGGTGCCCACATCATTTTTAAATCGAACTTTTCTATTATTGAATATTAAAAAGTTAAATCTACTTGTAGTGAAGCCGCTCAACATTTACATTACATTCAGTCATCTAACAGAAGCAACCAGGGTCAATGCCCTGCTCAAGGGCACGTTGACAGATTTCCCACAAGGTCAAAAACGGGTAGCCAAACCAGCGACCTGCCAGCCACCGGCCCAAGCTCCCAAACGCCAGGCCATCAGCCCTCCACAGTTCCCCGAGAGCTGCTCCTCAACCATCTGAGACCCCCCCTACAGTCCCCACCCTCCCGGGTGTGAGCACGTGTGTGAGTTTGAATGCAAGTGCATCCATTCCTGAACCTGAGACCCAGAAACAGGCTACCTGAAGGCAATACCAAAACAAATGGTCTATTGATTCTGTGACTCACAACAAAATCTGCAGAGCTGCGATGATTGTATGCCCCAAATATCCTGTTGGTGGCAAGAATTCTGTACAATAATTTTAGCTGAAAGGCACAAAGTCTTGAATCTTGTGTCATTTTAACTACTTTGCAATCTGAATGGCACAGCTGTCAACATCCTGGTCCTCAAATGAAACTGGTGTAGTTTCCTATTTATGCTATTTTTATTCCTCTGCCAGTTTTTCTCCTTTATATTGGGAAGACAGACTAGTTCCCTACCTCCTCCCGCTGCCCCCTGCCTCCTCCATTTTTGGGGTAATGCTGTAATCAATTGGTTGTAATCTTGGATTGAGCAGACCTTCCCATACCATTCTGATAACTCCATGAAAGACATAACTCTACCATTTCAATTTCAAATATAACTTAAAAACAAAATACCCTTTTAAACACGTTTTCCATAAATACAGGTATTTTATCACCCAGCACATTTGAGTTCAACCATAATATTTGTTCTATGTTTTCAGGGGGATGAAATTTAAATACATATGAACCAGCTCTGTAATGCTTGTTTGAAAAAGAGAGATAAGAAAAAGGTTTGATTTTCAATTAAATAAAAAATTAGACATGTCAATATGCACAAAGGCAAAAAGGCAATTTTTAAACTGAAATTGTCCCCCCCAGTTTTATCATTGGAATGTGATACAAAATGAGGCACCAGAGTGCTTTAGGACCATGTGGACTCCTCCGAGCGGTTGGGTAGGCTGTTTGTCCGACTGGATAATAATTATGTCCCCCCCACTTCTAAAACCAAAGTTGCGCCTCTGGGTTCAAGTAAAACATTTGTATAAGTGAAGCTTTTAGAGAGAGGTTTACTGCTTTTATATTTAATCATCTCAACCCACCCAGTTCATATTCATTATATATATAGGCACGTTATATTTTGTCTGGTTTAGCATCCCAGACAAAGCGAAATATTTTTTGCTCATATGATTTGAGAAACAAATCATTAGGAGTAGGCAGCGCCATAAGTAAGTGAGTAAATTGAGATATGACTAAGGAGTTAATCAGTGCAATTTTTTTACCTCTCCCTGGTTGCTATTTTTTACTAGTTTTCTATTGAAATTAATTGTGGAGAGCTCATATCTGTTGTGATATGAATACCAAGTATGTCTACTTCACAGTCAGCCAATTTTACAGGTAAACTGCAGGGTAATGTAAAAGTTGTATTTTTTAAAGATCCAATACGTAATACTGTACACTTTGGCTTTAGTCCAGAGAGTCCAGAAAAGTTACCTAGATCTTCAATGAGACATTGCGGGGATCTAGCTTGCGGACTATAAAACTTGAGTCATCAGCATACATGGACACCTTTGTTTTTAAGCCTTGAATTTCTAATCCTTTAATGTTGTCATTTGATCTGATTTTAATAGCTAGCATTTCGATGGCCATAACGAATAGATATGGTGACAGCAGACACCCTTGTTTAACTCCTTTTGACAATTCAAAACTCTGAGAATTAGCCACTATTTACTATTTTACACCTGGGGTTGCTATATATTACTTTTACCCATTTTATAAGAGACTCATCAAAATTGAAAAAATCCAGGCATTTATAAATCTAATCCAGTCTTACTTTATCGAAGACCTGGCATCATAGATGTTTAATGTTGTTCTATTATTTCTAGTAGTTGTCGTATTTTATCTCCAATGTATCGTCCATGTAAAAAACCTCGCTGATCAGGATGAACAATATCTGGTAAAACCTTTTTATTTCTGAGTGCTATGCATTTCGTTAGTATTTTTGCATCACAACATTGAAGTGTAAGGGGCCTCCAGTTTTTTTAGATCTTTATATTTGCCGTCCGGGTCTTCTTTTAATAACAGAGAAATCAGACCTTCCTGCTGAGTACCTGAAAGACCAAAATTTCTATAGGAGTAGTTAAAACAAGCCCAAACATGGAGCTTTGAGTATATAAAAAAAGGTATGCCATCAAGCCTGGGTGTTTTTACAGACTGAAAGGATTCAATAGCCTCAAAAAGTTAATAAAAGGTTAATACTTTGTCATTTGGCCTTCGCACTGATCCTTTTGTATGTTTGTTACTTTTCAATTTTTTTTATTATTTGGAAAGAATTCCTTACAGTAATCGTCATTCAGAGGGGGAGGGGGAGACGGAAAAGAAAACATCTGCTTAAAATATTTAGCTTCCTGTTTTAAAATATAATTCAGAGAATCATAGATGACTCCGTCTTTAGTAACTAGTTTTTGCTAATTATTTTTGGTAGCGTTACTGAGTTGGAGATTCAGGGAGAATTTGGTGCATTGTTCTCCATATTACATCCAGTTTGCTTTATGTTTGTAATAGATTGCGTTAGATCATTCTTGAATAAGTTACTCAATTTTTTTTGTTTTTCCTCTAACTTATTTTGTGTCTTTGTAGTACCGTTTTTATTGCTATCTACATGTAGTATTTGTCACATCTGCTCCTGCAACGCCCTCTACTGCTCATCCTGTGTATCCTTGATCTGCCGCCACTCCCCCAGTACTCTCTCCCTCTCTCTGTATGTGTGTGTGTGATTGTGTGGGCGGAGACAGGTGTGCTGGAGTCAGAGCAGATCCCCACCAGCTGCAACCTGTTCCATAATCAAGAACTCTACAAATACTCAGCCCTGCCACTTCCACACTGCCAGATCGTAATCTCTGCTCATTCTGCCCGCTCTGACTCTGGTCCCTGTCTCCTGTCCCACGTCTCGTCATCCTGCTACTCTGTCCTGGATTCCCCACTCTACTACTCCCTTGGATTCCCCTCTGGACCTGCTTACCTTGTCTCAACCCCTCTCGCTCCAGCCTCAGCCTCCGCACCTGGTTTTCAGCAACCCGCCCGAGCTTCCCCTGACCTGTACTCCATCTCCCACCTGTGTTCCCCTGTTCCACTCCGTGTAACACTATTTGTTCATGTATTTCCCTTGTTAGTCTTGTCTCATTAGACAGAAACTGCTTTCTTATTATTATTATTGATGAATATTGAATGATCTCTGAAGGTATATTTAAAGGTATCCCAAACAACAAGGTGATTTGTTGAACCTATATTGTTCTGGAAAAATTCAGTTATAAATTATTTTGTCTTGTCCACATTCTTTTGTATATATAGTGTGTATACAGTGTATTCTTTGTGGCACTATTGAAACCAAGCAACTCAGATAAGGCCCTAGGCAGCCAGCCTGTTCACTAGGAATAAACTTCGATTTCAGACGTTTGAAAAGGTCCTGAGAACGTTGATATGTGCCTTGCTCGGTGCTCACCAAATTTTGTAAAAAAATACTTGTGATGCTCGGAGCCTGAAGCACGCTGCTCAGACCACTGTGCCATCACACTTCACAATGCTCTAGCAAGCCGTGAGAATACTGATGATACCTGATGGTAATAGCGTATAGTTTTTGATTATTATTCTGTTTTAAGCCTTCCCCAAACCATAGCCCTAACCCCAACATCAGGCCATGCCAGAGACCATTACACACACACACACACAGTCTTGTACAGCTAACCTTGTGGGGACACACAATTCAGTCCCATTTAAAATCCTATTTACCCTAACCCGCAGGTAGCCTAGTGGTTAGAGCATTGGACTAGTAACTGAAAGGTTGCAAGATTGAATCCCTGAGCTGACAAGGTAAAAATAAGAATTTGTTCTTAACTGACTTGCCTAGTTAAATAAAGATAAAAATAAATAACCTGTATGCTTACCCTAACACAAATTCTAACCCTCAACCCCCTAAAAATAGCATTTCACCAGTGTAGACTTACAACATTTCTCCAGTTGGTCATATTGTGGTTTGTTTACTATTCTTGTGGGGACTTCTGGTCCTCACAAGAATAGTTAAACACAACCACACACACACACACAGAACAGTTAGTCCTAGCTAGTGATATCCATGACAGATTTGACCCTGTTGTACAAGCCCGCTATTCTGAAGACAGGAAGATGCACTGAGCTAGAAGAAGAGGCTTGCAGAGAGCTGCTGGGTTCAAAGGTCAGAGCTCTTTTTCTATGGTGGGCTGGGGACATGTTACTACTGTCAGGCTCTTCTTCTATAGTGGGCTGGGGCCATGTTGCTACTGTCTGCTCCTCTTCTATGGTGGTTTGGAGCCATGTTGCTACTATCTGCTCTTCTTCTATGGTGGGCTGGAATGTCATGTTCATCGTAAGAGTGAGACCAAGGCGCAGTGTGGTATGCGTACATTCTCTTTTAATGAATGAACACTTAACAAAACAACAAAATCAACGACCGAAACGTGAAGCTATACAAATAGTGCAGACAGGCAACTAAACATAGACAAGATCCCACAAACACAAAAGGGAACTGGCTGCCTAAATATGATCCCCAATCAGAGACAACGATAAACAGCTGCCTCTGATTGGGAACCATATCAGGCCACCATAGACATACAAATACACCTAGATAACCCACCCAAGTCACCATCACGCCCCAACCAACACAGCGAAAAAACAGCTTACTATGTTCAGGGCGTGCCACCCTAACACAAGTTCTAACCCTAAACCCCCTAAAAATAGCATTTCACCTTGTGTAGACTAATAACATTTCTCCAGTTGGTCATATTGTGGTTTGTTTACTATTCTTGTGGGGACTTCTGGTCCCCACAAGAATAGTTAAACACGTCCACACACACACACAGAACAGTTAGTCCTAGCTAGTGATATCCATGACAGATTTGACCCTGTTGTACAAGCCCGCTATTATGAAGACAGGAAGATGCACTGAGCTAGAAGAAGAGGCTTGCAGAGAGCTGCTGGGTTCAAAGGTCAGAGCTCTTTTTCTATGGTGGGCTGGGGACATGTTACTACTGTCAGGCTCTTCTTCTATAGTGGGCTGGGGCCATGTTGCTACTGTCTGCTCTTCTTCTATAGTGGTTTGGGGTCATGTTGCTACTATCTGCTCTTCTTCTATGGTGAGCTGGAGCCATGTTACTGCTGTCTGCTCTTCTATGGTGGGCTGGGGCGATGTTGCTACTGTTTGGCTCATCTGGTAGACTGGGTGGACTAAAGGCATTCAGGCACACTTGGAGGGAAATAAGAGTACGGTTGCCTCCCAAATGGCACCCTATTTCCCACATAGTGCACTTCTTGTGACCATAGCCTATTCTCCATGTAGTGCAATACTTCTGACAACCAGGGTCCATAAGGTTATGTAGGGAATAAGGTTCCATTTGTGAGAAAACCTAAAATATAACGTATCAGATTGTGCTGTTAAAAACAAATATATAGGTTTTTGTTGTTTCTCTGTAATACTACTAGCCACCTAGCAATTTTATGAAGTTGGCTTTAGCTAGCTCAGATAGGTTACCAATCTCTCAACCTCTAATGCCGTGTGTGTAGGTGGCAGGGAAGTCAGGCGCAGGAGAATCGAACTTATATCATAGACTTGACAAAACTCCATAATCAAAAATACAAGATAAATAAAAGTGGGTACAAGAACCCGTCGCGCACCAATACATAATACACGAACATACAAAACAAACAGTCTCTGACAAGGACATGAGGGGAAACAGAGGGTTAAATACACAACATGTAATGAATGGGATTGGAACCAGGTGTGTAGGAAGACAAGACAAAACCAATGGAAAATGAAAAATGGATCAATGATGGCTAGAAGACCGGTGACGTCGACCGCCGAGCACCGCCCGAACAAGGAGAGGCATCGACTTCGGCAGAAGTTGTGACAACCTCATAACTAGCTATCAAGAAGCCATTGCAGGCTATCAATTTAGAGTAGCTAGCTTGTCTAACTATCTTAGCTGGGATGCCTGCTGGCAAGATTGGTAAACTTTAGAAAAGCATGCAATAACTAAATGTACTGAATAAGACTCACATTCCTTTCAATCCTTGACCAAGATTTTAGCAGAGAAGCATATTTAGTTTATTTAAAAAAAAGACAGACAGCTCAAGAGGTATGCTTAGATATGCTGAAAATAAACATATGCTTGTCATAGAATTAAGCATAATGATTATGGCTCTATATTGCAGGAAAAGGCTGTTTAAGGTGTTTGACAACCCCCTACAGACCACCCACCAGCCATCCTCATGTACTTCATGCCCCCTCAGATTTTTGGCCGGTGTGTGTGTGTGTGTGTGTGTGTGTGTGTGTGTGTGTGTGTGTGTGTGTGTGTGTGTGTGTGTGTGTGTGTGTGTGTGTGTGTGTGTGTGTGTGTGTGTGTGTGTGTGTGTAAGTAGTCAGGGAGTTTAAATACTCAGGAAGAGAAGGACATTAAAATGTAAAGAATACAGTCAATTACTTCTCTCTCATTTTTTCTTTATTTGCATTTCTAAACCACATGTCAAACATCCGGGTCTTGTTTAATAGGGCACTCAGCGGAAAACTGAAAATAAAAAGCACTGTTTCAGTCTGTTTGGTCCCTAATGGGCATGACCCAGTATAGCGATACTCGGTCAGCCACCACTGTGAGATGAATCCTTGTACTGCCACATATTGAGACTGATTAATTTGATTGGTTAAAGGTCAGGGCTCAAGGGGTTAAAAGGTTTTGAAGTGTGTGTGCGTGTGTGTGTGTGTGTGTGTGTGTGTGTGTGTGTGTGTGTGTGTGTGTGTGTGTGTGTGTGTGTGTGTGTGTGTGTGTGTGTGTGTGTGTGTGTGTGTGTGTGTGTGTGTGTGTGTGTGTGTGCGTGCGTGCGTGCGTGCGTGCGTGCGTGCGTGCGTGCGTGCGTGTGTTTAGGCTTGGGGAGTTACTGCTTCACGGAAACATGGCTAACTCAAGGGACGCTAACGTGCAGCCAGCTGGTTTCTTCATGCATCGCGCCGACAGAAACAAACATCTTTCCGGTAAGAAGAGGGGCGGGGGGGTATGCCTTATGATTAACGAGAAGTGGTGTGATCATCATAACAACACACAGGAACTCAAGTCATTCTGTTCACCTGATCTAGAACTCCTCACAATCAAATGTCGACCGCATTATCTACCAAGGGAATTCTCTTCAATCATAATCACAGCCGTATATATTCCCCCCCAAGCAGACACATCGATGGCCCTGAACGAACTTTATCTGACTCTTTGTAAACTGGAAACCACACACCCTGAGGCTGCATTCATCGTAGCTGGGGATTTTAACAAGGCTAATCTAAAAACAAAACTCCCTAAATTCTATCAGCATATCGATTGTGCTACCAGGGCTGGAAAAACCCTAGATCATTGTTATACTAATTTCCGCGACGCATATAAGGCCCTCCCCCGCCCCCCTTTCGGAAAAGCTGACCACGACTCCATTTTGTTGATTCCAGCCTACAAACAGAAACTCAAACAACAAGCTCCCGCGCTCAGGTTTGTTCAACGCTGGTCCGACCAATCTGAATCCACGCTTCAAGACTGCTTCGATCACGCGGATTGGAATATGTTCCGCATCGCGTCCAACAACAATATTGACGAATATGCTGATTCGGTGAGCGAGTTCATTAGGAAGTGCATTGACGATGTCGTACCCACAGCAACGATTAAAACATTCCCAAACCAGAAACCGTGGATTGACGGCAGCATTCGCGTGAAACTGAAAGCGCGAACCACTGCTTTTAACCAGGGCAAGGTGACCGGAAGCATGACCGAATACAAACAGTGTAGCTATTCTCTCCGCAAGGCAATCAAACAGGCTAAGTCCCAGTACAGAGACAAAATCGAGTCGCAATTCAACAGCTCAGACACAAGAGGTATGTGGCAGGGTCTACAGTCAATCACGGATTACAAAAAGAAAACCAGCCCCGTCGCGGACCAGGATGTCTTGCTCCCAGACAGGCTAAACAACTTTTTTGCCCGCTTTGAGGACAATACAGTGCCACTGACACGGCCCCCTACCAAAACCTGCGGGCTCTCCTTCACTGCAGCCGAGGTGAGTAAAACATTTAAACGTGTTAACCCTCGCAAGGCTGCAGGCCCAGACGGCATTCCCAGCCGCGTCCTCAGAGCATGCGCAGACCAGCTGGCTGGTGTGTTTACGGACATATTCAATCAATCCTTATCCCAGTCTGCTGTTCCCACATGCTTCAAGAGGGCCACCATTGTTCCTGTTCCCAAGAAAGCTAAGGTAACTGAGCTAAACGACTACCGCCCCGTAGCACTCACTTCCGTCATCATGAAGTGCTTTGAGAGACTAGTCAAGGACCATATCACCTCCACCCTACCGGACACCCTAGACCCACTCCAATTTGCTTACCGACCCAATAGGTCCACAGACGACGCAATCGCAACCACACTGCACACTGCCCTAACCCATCTGGACAAGAGGAATACCCATGTGAGAATGCTGTTCATCGATTACAGCTCAGCATTCAACACCATAGTACCCTCCAAACTCGTCATCAAGCTCGAGACCCTGGGTCTCGACCCCGCCCTGTGCAACTGGGTCCTGGACTTCCTGACGGGCCGCCCCCAGGTGGTGAGGGTAGGTAACAACATCTCCACCCCGCTGATCCTCAAAACTGGGGCCCCACAAGGGTGCGTTCTGAGCCCTCTCCTGTACTCCCTGTTCACCCACGACTGCGTGGCCATGCACGCCTCCAACTCAATCATCAAGTTTGCGGATGACACTACAGTGGTAGGCTTGATTACCAACAACGACGAGACGGCCTACAGGGAGGAGGTGAGGGCCCTCGGAGTGTGGTGTCAGGAAAATAACCTCACACTCAACGTCAACAAAACAAAGGAGATGATTGTGGACTTCAGGAAACAGCAGAGGGAGCACCCCCCTATCCACATCGACGGGTCAGTAGTGGAGAAGGTGGAAAGTTTTAAGTTCCTCGGTGTACACATCACGGACAAACTGAATTGGTCCACCCACACAGACAGCGTTGTGAAGAAGGCGCAGCAGCGCCTCTTCAACCTCAGGAGGCTGAAGAAATTCGGCTTGTCACCAAAAGCACTCACAAACTTCTACAGATGCACAATCGAGAGCATCCTGTCGGGCTGTATCACCGCCTGGTACGGCAACTGCTCCGCCCACAACTGTAAGGCTCTCCAGAGGGTAGTGAGGTCTGCAGAACGCATCACCGGGGGCAAACTACCTGCCCTCCAGGACACCTACACCACCCGATGTCACAGGAAGGCCATAAAGATCATCAAGGACAACAACCACCCAAGCCACTGCCTGTTCACCCCGCTATCATCCAGAAGGCGAGGTCAGTACAGGTGCATCAAAGCAGGGACCGAGAGACTGAAAAACAGCTTCTATCTCAAGGCCATCAGACTGTTAAACAGCCACCACTAACATTTAGCGGCCGCTGCCAACATACTGACTCAACTCCAGCCACTTTAAAAATGGGAATTGATGGAAATTATGTAAAAATGTACCACTAGCCACTTTAAACAATGCCACTTAATATAATGTTTACATACCCTACATTACCCATCTCATATGTATATACTGTACTCTATATCATCTACTGCATCAAGCCATCTTTATGTAATACATGTACCACTAGCCACTTTAAACTATGCCACTTTATGTTTACATACCCTACAGTACTCATCTCATATGTATATACCGTACTCTATACCATCTACTGCATCTGCCATGCCGTTCTGTACCACCACTCATTCATATATCTTTATGTACATATTCTTTATCCCTTTACACTTGTGTGTGTGTGTAAGGTAGTAGTTGTGGAATTGTTAGGTTAGATTACTTGTTGGTTATTACTGCATTGTCGGAACTAGAAGCACAAGCATTTCGCTACACTCGCATTAACATCTGCTAACCATGTGTATGTGACTAATAAAATTTGATTTGATTTGAGTTGATACATGTCATCTGATTACAATTTTCTTTTGACTGTAATCAGTTACGTTACCAGCAAAGATATTGTCTCACCTAGCTATCTTAATTTACCGCAGTGGGCTAAATCAGTGTCACACGGTGTTTCTTGGTAGTCTTAAACAAATCTACTTTGAATCTACTCACATGGTTATGGGCTTAAAACACCTGTACCATGTCAGAAATAGAGTTGAAATGTATTGCATCCCGATATTACACTTTATATATCACAGAAGACTGAAATATAACAAAGTGACAGATATGACAAATATAAATAACATTTCACCCATGAGGCCACTAGAGGGAGATTTGGTCATTTGACTGCAGGAAAGGGCTAAAGGGATACTTCAGGATTTTGTCAAGGAAGCCCTTTATCTACTTCACAAATGGTATCCACGAGTTCATCCGACTCTGGGGAAGTAGATAAAGGGCTTCATTGCCAAAATCCTGAAGTATCCCTTTAAGATGAATGCACTAACTAAGTCGCTCTGGATAAGTGCGTCTGCTAAATGACTAAAATGTACATGTAAAATGTAAGTGAAGTTAATGATGCCAATTTGGGACAGGTAACTAACGTAAACTCACCCCATTCCGTACAAATGTGCGCAACCGCGACATTCAAACGAGGCTGCAAAGAAAACTAATGGGACTGTAGCGACTGTGTTGACTTCAGAATCTGGGGTGTGAACTACGTTTCTATTCAAGCGTTGATCGACATGGTAATGGCTCTATAGTATTGGAGAAAAGTAGAAAAAACGGACCCTCCGTTACATGGTGACGTGTCATGCCGTAACGTACAGCACGCATAAAGCAACTATTTCTGTCTTACAATCTCTCTCCACCAGGTGTAGCACTTCTCTCATCATTTAAAAACAAGAAATGGGCAGTGACGGGGGTAGGGGGGATACCGAGTCATTTTTTGCGTCATCACTGTAAGCGATCATGACTCTCAAAGCCGCTGTTTACTTCTGAAGATCACTTTAGCACCGCCCTAAAAACCCGATTCAAATTCGACACAAACCTTCAAATAGGTATGTAATGACACATTATATAAACTCTATAGTGTTTTATTTACATTTTAGAGGCGATAAGGTGATAAGTTGGACAGATCGAGTGAAGAAAAGCCGTTTTCCCACACATCTCCTCTCCTTCTCACTACCACGCATTAGTTTCGCTTCCCCACCCACAATTTTTAAAAAGACCCGACGGAGCTCATTGCCTTCTTGAATAATGCAGAAACGGGCAGCTTGGAGGTCATGTCATTAATTTTGTTGGAAAGGGGAGAAATTGTGCTTTACAATGGTATTGACATTACAGTTGATCTGGAAGTATTACGTTTTTGGGGCGCTAAAATAAGGTCAATTGTACGGACCAAGGCGATGTACAAAAGTGAGTGAGTTTATGTTAGTATCTGTAACTGATTACATTTAGAAAGTCAAGTGTGTCTAACGGAGGAGGTTGGGGGCAACCCCAGGTGCCGAGGAGTTCTGGGCACTCCCTAACCTCTGGTGCAGAGTTCCCCAACTGGAGTTTTCTGGGTCCCAAAAATATATTTTACTTTTATTGATGGACATAAAAGACTAAAAACACCAGCAAATCAGCTCCAAGTGATTTTAATTATGGAAATCTGTTCCAAAGTATTCCCGCACATAATAGATATATACTGTATATACAGTATGTGATTGTATACAAATGTAAACAAGGTTTTGATATATTATATCTGTTTCGGCTTCTTGCGGTCTATTTGCGGTTTTCAAATCATTTGTAATTATGTTCCGGGCCCCCTGACCATCCGCTCAAGAAAAAAAAAAATCAGCCTGTGGCTGAATCTAGTGGATGATCCCTGATCTGTTGTGTGTTAAACTCTGACACAGCAGATAGAGGTGAAATGTCATGAGAACTCGTGTCTGCATCCCAAATGGCACCCTATTCCCTATATAGTGCATTCCTTTTGATAGGCCCTGGTCAAAAGTAGTGCACTATATAGGGAATAAGGTGCCATTTGGGACACATCCCACGTCTCTTCCTTTCCAGACTCATATAAAAAACAGACAGAAAGATACATCTGTAGGACATACAGCCGCCACATATGTTACCTTAAAGGGGCCTGAATAGGGTTGCAGAATTCCTGTAATTTCCCCATAATTCCCAGGTTTTTCTGAAATTCTGGTTGAAGGATTCAAAGTGTCCTGCTTATTCCTTCCTGATTCCAGGAATCTTCCAACCGACTTTTGCAACCCTAGGCATCACAGTGGTTTGATGTAGGATGGAGTTCCCCTAAGAACTGGTATGTGGTCAGTTTTATCTATTGCCTTCCTGATGGTTTAAGTTAGGGTTGGGGTAGGGTAAACTGATCCTGTGGTTAGTGACTGTTCAGGGGAACCAAGCTGGTATAGATTAGTACAGACCAGGATGTCAAGGACTGTGGTTGAGTGCATTTTTTAGCAATTCAATTGAATTAAGCATGGCCCGTCCATGTTTTAAATGTTTCATTGAGAAAATACATAGGTTCCATCTCTAATGGCACTCTACGAGCCCTGGTCAAAGGTAGAGCACTATAATATAGCCTAGAGCACTACCTTTGACCAGGGCTCGTAGAGTGCCATTAGAGATAAAGATTCCCTTCATTATAGGTAATCTGTGATGCCAACATAATTTTTCTTTGCCTCTGGGTACAGTTTATTTTAGATTACATTCTTTAAATACAAATGTATCAAAAGCAAGGAGAGTTGACTACTGCATGATCGCTTAGTACGAATAGCGATCTCAGAGAAGCCTACGATTGGTCCGTTAGACCTGTCAGTCATAGTCTGTTTTTCAGTCTCCTCAGTCACCATTGGTTGAATCGGCAGACAGGCTTGTGATATCACGTACCACGAAGCCCACTCCTTTGCTGGAAGCGTTTGGTCTTGCTGTCTCTGTGCCATTCCTTCCACAAGTGGAATATAGATTTCCTTATCTCAACGTTCCATTCCAATAGAATGAAATAGAATATAGAACCGTTTATCTCTTCTCTCTGTTCCATTGAAACTGTTCCATTGAAACTGTTACATTCATTCTCATACAATGACATCACAAGAGAGTCAACTGGGCTAAATCCATAATTCCAATTCTGGAACCAGAACTAGAACCATCGGAACCAGAACCAGAATCATCACAGCGGGGTAGTGGAAGACTTCCCCTTGGAAGAGAGCACCTGTCGGAACCTTCTTTTGAGCTCTTGCATGTTGGGGGACTTAGGCCGAGCTAGGTGCAGCCCTCTCCTCTTCTCCCCGTTCCCCCCGCCCAGCGCTCGGCTCACCTCGCCACAGAGGTGCAGGAAGGCGGCGTGGACCCCCTCGTGGTTCTCCCGGGCAGAGACCTCGAAATACGCACCACCCAGAGAGGCTGCCAAAGTCTCACCCTCATCGGCTGGCACCTGGCGGGCACGGAGGAGGTCACTCTTGTTGCCCACCTGGGAGGAGATGAGAGATGGATTAGACCAATGTTAAGGCAATGTCCAGAAATACTTCCAGATAAAATAAAGGTTATCGAGCCACCAGTATGACGAGGACATACACCGGGAGAGTTAAATATAACATATCATTTAATGTATCGCTATGGACACGGATGTAATAGATGGGTAACAGATACTGTATAGTTAAATAATACTAATAATAGCATCCAGCTCCCGTTACTAATAGATGTAATACAACGGTCAAACCCACCAGTATGACAGGTATATTCCCTGCAGGGTGGATGCGTCTGACGTGCTGGTAGAGAGGCTGGATGGTTCTATAGCTGCTGTCATCTGTGATGGAGAAGACCAGGACGTATCCATCCGCCCAGTAGATAGACCTGTTGATCTGCTCCTGACAATAAAGTCCCTCTGCATCGTCCTGGATGGAGGGGTGAGGGGGGAAAGGGGGGTGGGTAGAGGAGAGAAAGAGAGGAAAGAGAGAGGGGAAGTCAATGGTATGTAGCTAGTGATGTGTTCATCCCGAACTCCCACAGTAGTCGGCACGGTTATTATTATGAGATTATGGAGCAGACAGAAAGACAGCACACACTCTCTATCTCAGGCATAGTCTGTTTACAAGACCAGGCCTTTGAACGGGCGGTGGAAGTGAGTTTGATAAACGAATGGGAGCCTCCCCTAGGCCTGGCACTGAATTATCAAAAACCACTCTAGAGGGAGAAGAATAATTGAGATATGCCCTGATACTGGATGTAGGCCTGTTCTACTATAACATCATAACTTCTTACTGGTAGTGATGAACTGTAAATAAGGAGATGTTTCCACTTGTTATATCCATACCGGGATCAAATACATAAGCTACTGTATGTATGTCAAATACTTTTTTGTCGATGGAGCCAATACAATGGAATAGTCCCAAAAGTGCAAACCGAGATACTGTTTTATTTACGGTAACTTTTATTTTATTGAACCAGAAAGTCCCATGGAGGTTAGAAAACGTATTTCCCAAGAGAGACTTGGCAAGTAATTTAAAGTACTTGTACAAATAAGTACTTTACAAATATTTGACCCAGGTCTGGTTACATATACCCTTAGACTGTAGAGAGGACTAGGAATTACCTGTAGAGAGATACAGAGGCTGTGTTCCAAATGGCACCATACTCCCTATGGAGACAAGGTCCCATAAGGCTCCATAATGCCTGAGACTCTAGTCACTCTGTTATCATTTGGCAAGCGGTATCGAAGCATCGCGTCTCGGACCAACAGGCTCTGAGACAGCTACTACCACCTGAACATCAGACTGCTGAACAGCTAACCCTAGCTGACTCCCTGCACAGACTTGTACCTGTGACTATTTTTACCTAAGAGACAATCTGCACCTCAGACATTATTTGCACTGACGAAGCAAAACCCTCACACACACAAACACACATAAACACACACCCAAGCACCCACACGCACTCACAACTCACACACACATATAACACAATCAATGTTGCTGTCCTATTATATACTATTTACAGTATTCCACTGTGTGAACAAGTCACTGCCCACTACAGTGTAATACAGTCCATCTCTTATTACTTCTATTACTTGTTATTTTTGACTTGACTCTTTTTATTGTTATTAATGTTATTGACTGATGTACTGCGTTGCTGAGGGAGCTTGCGCATAAGCATTTCACCGCACTTTTTATACCTGCTGTAAACTGTGTATGTGATGTGACTAATAAAATGTCATTTGATTTGAAAAGTAGTGCACTATATAGGAAAGATTTCTGGATCGAATCCCCGAGCTGACAAGGTAAAAATCTGTTGTTCTGCCCCTGAGCAAGGCAGTTAACCCACATTTCCTCGGGTGTCGAAGACGTGGATGTCGATTAAGGCAGCCCCCCTCACCTCTCTGATTCAGAGGTTGAGTTAAATGCAGAAACACATTCAGTTGTACAACTGACTAGGTATCCCCCTTTCCCTTTCCCATTCCTTAATGTGCTATTTGGGACTCAGCCCTTGTGTGGAGAGAGAGAGAGACCGACCTGTAGAGAGACGCAGGGCGTGTCCTGAACCTGTAGTGAAACCTGTTCTCCATCTAGATTGATCTTTCTGGAGTACAGGGCCCCTGGGGACAGAGATAAGCAAAACATTACTGACTACGCACAAGGGATTTCTATGCAACAAATGAATTAGGATGTAAAATGTATAAGTTGCCTGTATTATTAGGGTGGGTGTTTACAGTATAAGTTAATAAAGAGAGACATTTATTGGGTAAACCACTAACGTTTCAGCATCACAGTGCCTACTTCACAGTTTAGTGCCCTGTATAGTGCCCTACACAGGGATGCCGAAACGTTGGTATTTATCCAATAAATTACTGGGAGTCTATCGAGTGTGTGACTCCATTTATTTTTATAGCCTACAGTTTACTCGCCATTAGTCAGCACTTGAACTAACTTTTTTGGGGTGTGCGCCAGCTCAGGCTTTTCACAGGGTGTTTACAAGTGAAATTGTTTCTAAATGTGTAGTAAACTAGTATGGGGTTCTTACAAGGTTATAACAATGTGAAATGACAAGTTCAAGTTTTACTGTCACATGCACAAGTACAGTGAAATGTTTCACTTGCAAGCTCTACCCAACAGTGCAGTAATCAATATCAAAATAGTATAACTAATACAAAATAAATATACATAACAAAGAAAAACACGAACATAACATACATTACAGGGTGAGTGGCAATACCAAATTTACAAGATTATGCATATTATGCAGGGGTACTGGAGTAATTGGAGGTAGATATGTACATGTAAGCAGGGGATTAGGCGAAAGTGACTGGTTGTCATGGTTCCACCACCAGAGGGCAGCAGAGACCATCCTAGAGGCAATTACGACACTCAGGTGTGTTATATTACTCATTATGATTTCCCTGTTTAAAAAAAGAGGTGTGTTTTCTGCTGTACATTGCAGAAGCTTGAATTGTTGACCGTGTGCGGTCGTTTCCTGAGTGAGTTTTCGAGACTTAGTGTTTGTTTTCAAGTGTACTGGGATCCCGTGGCTACCGTTCTTAGTAAAGTATTATGTTTATCGTTTAGTCTCTTCTCTGCACCTGGGTCCAACCTCGCCACGTCACACTGGTAGCAGGATAAATAATGATAATAGTAAACAGTATGGCATAAGTGGTAGGTGGGTGAGTGCATGGTGGTGAGTGTGTGTGTGTGTGTATTTTATATGAACGTGACTGTTAGAATGATAAAACCGTACCTGTGTTTGCCTCATAGTCCCCGATGAACCTCTTAGTCAGAAACCTGACTATCAACGCTGTGAATGAAACAAGGAGAAGAATAGTCTCCAATGAGAAACACCTTGAGAATAATAATGTAGTTGACTACATATTTTTCATAGTTGCCATTTAAGAATACTGTACTCCTAGTTGGCATAGGCCAACAACATCCTAAACATGGAAAAATATCGATGTACCCTTGATCAAGGCACTTAACCCTAATTACTCCTTTAAATTGCTCTGGATAAGAGTGTCTACTAAATGAGAAAAATTGAAATATAAACACCTTGAGAAGAATACTAGAAGGCCACATATCTCTTATAGTTGCCGTAAAAGAATACTGCTCCTTAGTTGGCATTGGCTGTCTGCATCCTAAACCAAATAGTACCCTATTCCCTACGTACTGCACTACTTTTCAAAAGTAGGTCACTTTAATAAGGAATGGGGTGCCATTTGGGACATGTGCTCAGCCTGTCTGTCCTGATCGAGTCTGTGAACGTACACGTCGCCCCCTGGCGAGATTGTTTACCTCTCATTGTTCAACTGGCACACCAGTGTGTCACCTATCCCAAAGACATAATAAAATATTTTGGTGGAAATATGAATACGTAGACATTTTTCCAAAATCGAAATTTGTATAGGCTACTTGTATGGCCAATCCGTTTGTGCCAAACGGATGCAAATAAAGTATTTCCATTCTAGTATACATTTTCTATTTGGACCCGATTAATACTCCTCGATAGATTCATTCAAAGAGTCGGAAACTAAAAACCTCCGGACTTTCACGACAACGGTGCGATTCAGACTACTTTATCACACTTCTCGTAAAGCTTGATCTCCTACCTGTTTTCCCCACGTTGCTCGCTCCCAAAACCACGATCTTGACGTTTTTGTTGGGTACGCAGTCTAGAACGGGATACTCCTGTATTGGAACTAGCAGAAAGTTGCTAGAACCACTATTCATTGTTGTCGTTGGGTCGACAGGAAGACGCATTTAGGAGTCCTTATCGGTCCAGTCTGGGAATGCCGTGCCTCTCTCTTCGTCCCCCCACTGCTAAAACAATCCTGAGCCTCGGGAGCTGAGGCTTAGTGTGTCTCGCCCATGATGATAACTGAAATTATAATCGTCCACTTTGGCTGCTACTCGAAACAATTCTAACTACCACTTGTAGTTCCACTGCATTGAGTGCGCAACAAGTTGACAGAATACTGTTATTTTGGCGCACCCTGACCAGACCCGTTATCTGACCGTAGGTTTTATATTGTCTCGGTTATTTCACATCGGCTAAGTATACCGAGACAGAGCAGCAAATATTTCACATAAGCCAAAGGGGTTAGAGTAGCCTAGACAAGTCTATCCCTCCTGTTCCAGAGCCCGCAGCAGTGGTTCGTTCGTCTAGTGAGAGACAGTAGCCGGAGAGGGATGAGAAGAATGAGTAGGCTAAAGCTGCTGAAAGGGCACAACTCCGAACTGAAATACATGTTTTTGTATAAATGGCACCCTATTCCGTAGCCTATATAGTGCACTACTTTAGACCAGGATCCTATTGGTCCCTGGACCAAAGTAGTGCACTGTATAGGGAATAGGGTGCCATTTAGGACTCATTCACTTAACCATCTCAAGGTGTCATAAAAAAATGCACACCCCTCCCCAACATAAAAAATATTTTCACACCACCCTTCCCTTGTACTGTAAAATAAATGTAACACCCACCCGCCTCAAAGAATTAACTCAAAATAATGTTAATACCCACAAATAGGCTCCCGAGTGGCACAGCTGTCTAAGGCACTGCATCTCAGTGCAAGAGGTGTCACTGCAGTCCCTGTTTCAAATCCAGGCTGCATCACATCTGGCTGTGATTGGGAGTCCCATAGGGCGGTGTACAATTGGCCCAGCGTCGTCTGGTTTTGGCTCGGGTAGGCCGTCATTGCAAATGAGAATTTGTTCTTAACTGACTTGTCTAGTTAAATGAAGAAAAAATAACAATACTACAGTTGATGCCACACAGAGCTACGGGCCAGAAGGCTGAGGGTTTGCCAACCATCACAGTTGAGATCACTCTCCCTGACTGTTTCATTACTTCACGATCAGAGCCGGTTACAGACAATGGTCAACTAGGACATACACAACCGATAAACAAAACATACTGACTTCAGACACTTCAATAACATGGTTAATGTTTTCAACACCACAATAAATAGACTATGTCAATCTCGACAAATAGAAAATACATCCCTCCCTTCCTTGTAGGTTTACCAAGTATCGAAGGCTTGGTTTGACAATCTCCGAATGTCACAACATTTTTTGGTGTATTGTAACAGATGTCTCTTTCACCAATTTGCCACGGCACAGTTTGGATTGATTGATTTCTTTCATTTGTCAGTAAATTAAAAAAATACGTAGAGTAACAGTCAAAAGTTTGGACACACCTACTCATTCAAGGGTTTTTAGAATAATAGTAAAGATATCAAAACTATGAAATAACAGATATGGAATCATGTAGTAAGCCAAAAAGTGTTAAACAAATAAATATATTTTACATTTTATATTCTTAGTAGCTACCCTTTGCCTTGATGACAGCTTTGCATTCTCTCAACCAGCTTCACCTGGAATGCTCTGCGGTCCAACTCATCCCAAAGCATCTCAATTGGGTTGAGGTCGGGTGATTGTGGAGGCCATCTGATGCAGCACTCCATCACTCTCCTTCTTGGTCAAATAGACCTTACACAGCCTGAAGGTGTGTTGGGTCATTGTCCTGTTGAAAAACAAATAATAGTCCCACTAAGTGGAAACCAGATGGGATGGTGTATCGCGGCAGGAAATGCTGTGGTAGCCATGCTGGTTAAGTGTGCCTTAATCTAAATAAATCACTGACAGTGTCACCAGCAAAGCACCCCCACACCATCACACCTCCTCCATGCTTCACTGTCGGAACCACACATGCGGAGGTCATCCGTTCACCTACTCTGCATCTCACAAAGACACGGCGGTTGGAACCTATAATCTCCAATTTGGACTCATCAGACCAAAGGACAGATTTCCACCGGTCTAACATTCATTGCTCGTGTTTCTAGGTCCAAGCAAGTCTCTTCTTATTATTGGTGTCCTTTAGTCGTGGTTTCTTTGCAGAAATTCGACCATAAAGGCCTGATTTCACGCAGTCTCCTCTGAACAGTTGATGTTGAGATGTGTCTGTTACTTGAACTCTGTGAAGCATTTCTTTGGACTGCAATTTCTGACGTGCAGTTAACCTTAATGAATTTATCCTCTGCAGCAGAGGAAACTCTGGGTCTTCCTTTCCTGTGGCGGTCCTCATGAGAGCCAGTTTCATCATAGCGCTTGATGGTTTTTAAGACTGCACTTGAAGACATTTTTAAAGTTCTTGACATTTTTTGTATTGACTGACGGTATCTTAAAGTAATGATGGACTGTTGGTTCTCTTTGCTTATTTGAGCTGTTCTTGCCATAATATGGACTTGGTCTTTTACCAAATAGGGCTATCTTCTGTATACCACCCCTACCTTGTCACAACACAACTGATTGGCTCAAACGCATTAAGAAGGAAAGAAATTCCACAAATTAACTTTTAACAAGGCACACCTGTTAATTGAAATGCATTCCAGGTGACTACATCATGAAGCTGGTTGAGAGAATGCCAAGAGTGTGCAAAGCTGCCATGAAGGCAACGGGTGGCTACTTTGAAGAATATCAAATATATTTTGATTTGTTTAACACATTTTTGGTTACTACATGATTCCATATGTGTAATTTCATAGTTTTGATGTCTTCACTATTATTATACAATGTAGATAATAGTAAAAAATAAAGGAAAACTCTGGAATGAGTAGGTGTGTCCAAACTTTTGACTGGTACTGTAAATCTACACAAATAATTGTAAAAGTGACCGGGATTGCACAATAAAGTTGGGAATTTATTTCCATTGAGGTCCCTACTTTGCTTCAGCGTATGCTACACTAATATAAGGACTAAATGCCGGTCTAATTTACACATCTCTATCTCGCTTTTGTGGGGGAACTTTATTTTTTAATTGGAAAGTTAATCTATTTTTTGCTGTTGAGATTTAAATCAGCACATCACTTCAATATTGTTGCTTTAAATCAGTGTGCACATGTGTATTGTCTCTCTCTCTCTCCCTCAATCCCATTCAAATTATATTCAAAATCGATAGATAGATATACTACGGTTCAAAAGTTTGGGGTCACCTAAAAATGTCATTTTTTAAAAAGAAAAGCAATTTTTTTGTCCATTAAAATAATATACATTGATCAGAAATACAGTAAAGAGGCGACTCCAGAATGCTGCCTTCTAGGCAGAGTTCCTCTGTCCAGTGTCTGTGTTCTTTTGCCCATCTTAATCTTTTCTTTTTATTGGCCAGTCTGAGATATGGCTTTTTCTTTGCAACTCTGCCTAGACGGCCAGCATCCCGGATTCGCCTCTTCACTGTTGACATTGAGACTGGTGTTTTGCGGGTACTATTTAATGAAGCTGCCAGTTGAGGACTTGTGAGGCATCTGTTTCTCAAACTAGACACTCTAATGCACTGTACTTGTCCTCTTGCTAAGTTGTGCACCGGGGCCTCTCACTCCTCTTTCTCTTCTGGCTAGAGCCAGTTTCTTCTGTTCTGTGAAGGGAGTAGTACACAGCATTGCAGATCTTCAGTTTCTTGGCAATTTCTTTGATGGAATAGTCTTCATTTCTCAGAACAAGAACAGACATGAGGTTCAGAAGAAAGTTATTTGTTTCTGGCCATTTTGAGCCCGTAATCGAAAACCCACAAATGCTGATGCTCCAGATACTCAACTAGTCTAAAGAAGGCCAGTTTTATTGCTTCTTTATCAGAACAAAAGTTTTCAGCTGTGCTAACATAATTGCAAAAGGGTTTTCCAATGATCAATTAACCTTTTAAAATTATACACTTGGATTAGCTAGCACACCGTGCCATTGGAACACAGGAACGATGCTTGCTGGTAATGGGCCTCTGTATGCCTATGTAGATATTCCATTTTAAAAATCATCCATTTCCAATCATCATTTACAACATTAACAATGTCTACACTGTATTTCTGATACATTTAATGTTATTTTAATGGACAAAAAAATAGCTTTTCTTTCAACAACAAGGACATTTGAAAGTTACCCCAAACTTTTGAACGGTAGTGTATGTCCCAGCCTACCTCTTTCAGGTAATAATTTCAGGTAATAAATTCAATGCAGTTTAGCCTTATATTTAGCTAATGAATGATGTGCTATGTATAAGCTTCTAATGTATAGCCTCTGTCTCTTGCGCAATATGCACCAGGTGCTCTGCTGGCCTCTCTCCTTAAAAAATGCTCTTTAGCTCTTGGAGTCCCAGGAAAAGCTAGACCAGAAATAGCTTCCTGGAATAATTTATTTGTAGCATTTCTTATACTAATAGACTATTGGAAGAGGGATGCAAGCTCTTGTGTGGTGAATGTTAAGTACCTCAGCCAATAGAACTCACAGCCACGGACCGGGAAGTTTGAAAGAATTGAGAATTGGGGAGTTTGAAAGAAGAGAGAATGCAGAATGGCGGTAGGCTAGAGCAGTTCTTTGTTCAGACCTGTAAACATTCAATCTTTGTGAAGAGAAAAGAAAGCCATCGGCATCTTATTCTATATTATAAACTGGGTGGTTCGAGCCCTGAATCCTGATTGGCTGAAAGATGTGGTATAAATAAAATTTAAAAATCAGACTGTATACCACCTGTATGACAAAACATTAATTACTTTGGTAACCAGTTTATAATAGCAATAACGCACCTTGGGGTTTTGTGGTATATGGCCATTATATCACAGCTAAGGGCTGTATCCAGGCATACCGCATTGCGTTGTGCATAAGAACAGTCCTTAGCCATGGTATATTGGTCATATACCACACCCCCTCAGGACTTACTGCTTAATTATTCAAGCATGTCATTACAACGATGAAGATCAGGACAAATAAACATTTAATTTAGGGTAACTGTTGAAAGCGAAGAAAGGAATGAAGCAACAAAAGAGAAAGAGGGGGTAGGCATGTCACACAACATTAGGGGAAATATTATGAAAGGTGTGCGAGTATGTGTCAGAGTACTAATTATAAAAATGTAAAATAAGACGTATTATATTTCCAAATTAAAATCTAAATAGCTAGCCTAAAATTTTTACTTTGTAGGCACATGTCCTGCACCAGCATCACATGTTTTCTCCCAGGTTCATGGTTTGAAAGAGGTGTGTAACTGCAGTCCATATACAGTACCAGTCAAAAGTTTGGACACACCTACTCATTCAAAGGTTTTTCTTTATTTTTACTATTTTCTACATTGTAGAATAATAGTGAATACGTCAAAACTATGAAATAACACATATGGAATCATGTAGTAACCAAAAAAGTGTTAAACAAATAAAAATATGTTAGTGTAACGGTGTTCCTCCTCCTCTTCATACGAAGAGGAGGAGTAGTGATTCGACCAAGGCGCAGCGGTTTGTGAATACATAATGATTTATTTACAAGATGAACTAAACACACGAAGAACACTTGATATATTACAAAACAACAAAACGATGTAGACAGACCTGGACGACGAACTTACATGAAACACGAAGAAAACACGAACAGGAAAATGACTACACAAAATGACGAACGCACGAAACAGTCCCGTATGGTGTAACATAGACACAGACACAGGAGACAACCACCCACAAACAAACAGTGTGAAAACACCTACCTTAATATGATTCTCAATCAGAGGAGATGAAAACCACCTGCCTCTAATTGAGAACCATATTAGGTACCCATTCACCAACATAGAAACAGAAAACATAGACTGCTCACCCAAACTCACGTCCTGACCAACTAACACATACAAAACTAACAGAAAACAGGTCAGGAACGTGACAGTTAGATTCTTCAAAGTAGCCACCCGTTGCCTTGATGATATAGGGGCGGTATACAGGGGATAGAAGAAGATAGCCCTATTTGGTAAAAGACCAAGCCCATATTATGGCAAGAACAGCTCAAATAAGCAAAGAGAAATTAAAGTCCAACATTACCCTAAGATATGAAGGTCAGTCAATCCGGAAAATGTCAAGAACTTTGAAACTTTCTTTAAGTGCAGTCACAAAAACTATCAAACGCTATGATGAAACTGGCTCTCATGAGGACCGCCACAGGAAAGGAAGACCCAGAGTTACCTCTGCTGCAGAGGATAAGTACATTAGATTTACCAGCCTCAGATTGCAGTCCAAAGAAATGCTTCACAGAGTTCAAGTAACAGACACATCTCAACATCAACTGTTCAGAGGAGACTGTGTGAATCAGGCCTTCATGGTTAAATTGCTGCAAACAAACCACTACTAAAGGACACCAATAATAAGAAGAGACTTGCTTGGGCGAAGAAACACGAGTAATGGACATTAGACCGGTGGAAATCTGTCCTTTGGTCCAATGAGTCCAAATTTGAGATTTTAGGTTCCAACCGCCGTGTCTTTGTGAACAGAGTAGGTGAACAGATGATCTCTACATGTGTGGCTCCCACCGTGAAGCATGGAGGAGGAGGTGTGATGGTGTGGGGTTGCTTTGCTGGTGACACTGTCTGTGATTTATTTAGAATTCAAGGCACACTTATTAACCAGCATGGCTACCACAGCATTCTACAGCGATACGCCATCCCATTTGGTTTTCGCTTAGTGAGACTATCATTTGTTTTTCAACAGGACAATTACCCAAAACACATCTCCAGGCTGTGTAAGGGCTATTTGACCAAGAAGGAGAGTGATGGAGTGCTACATCAGATAACCTGGCCTCCACAATCACCTGACCTCAACCCAATTGAAATGGTTTGGGATGAGTTTGGCCACAGAATGAAGAAAAAGCAGCCAACAAGTGCTCAGCATATGTGGGAACTCGTTCAAGACTGTTGGAAAAGCATTCCAGGTGAAGCTGGTTGAGAGAATGCCAAGAGTGTGCAACGCTGTCATCAAGGCAAAGGGTGGCTACTTTGAAGAATATAAAATATATTTTCATTTGTTGAACACTTTTTGGCTTACTACATGATTCCATATGTGTCATTTCATAGTGTTGATGTCTTCACTATTATTCTACAATGTAGAAAATAGTAAAAATAAAGAAAAACCCTTGAATGAGTAGGTGTGTCCAAACTTGTGACTGGTACTGTAAATCACATCAAAGTTTATTTGTCATGTGCGCCGAATACAACAGGTGTAGTAGACCCTACAGTGAAATGCTTACTTACAGGCTCTAACCAATAGCGCAAAAAATGTGTTAGGTGAACAATAGGTAAGTAAAGAAATAAAACAACAGTAAAAAGACAGGCTATATACAGTAGCGAGGCTATAAAAGTAGCGAGGCTACATACAGACACCGGTTAGTCAGGCTGAGGTAGTATGTACATGTAGATTTGGTTAAAGTGACTATGCATACATGATGAACAGAGAGTAGCAGCAGCGTAAAAGATGGGTTGGCGGGTGGTGGGTGGCGGGACACAATGCAGATAGCCCGGTTAGCCAATGTGCGGGAGCACTGGTTGGTCGGCCCAATTGAGGTAGTATGTACATGAATATATTTAGTTAAAGTGACTATGCATATGATAAACAGAGAGTAGCAGCAGTGTAAAAACGGGGTTTGGGGGGTTGGGGGCACACAATGCAAATTGTCCGGTGTTCAGGAGTCTTAAGGCTTGGGGGTAAAAACTGTTGAGAAGCCTTTTTGTCCTAGACTTGGCACTCCGGTACCGCTTGCCATGCAGAGAGAACAGTCTATGACTGGGGTGGCATGGGTCTTTGACAATTTTTAGGGCCTTCCTCTGACACCGACTGGTGTAGAGGTCCTGGATGGCAGGCAGCTTAGCCCCAGTGATGTACTGGGCCGTACGCACTACCCTCTGTAGTGCCTTGCAGTCAGAGGCCGAGCAATTGCCGTACCAGGCGGTGATGCAACCAGTCAGGATGCTCTCAATGTTGCAGCTGTAGAATATTTTGAGGATCTCAGGACCCATGCCAAATCTTTTTAGTTTCCTGAGGGGGAATAGGCTTTGTTGTGCCCTCTTCACGACTGTCTTGGTGTGTTTGGACCATTCTAGTTTGTTGTTGATGTGGACACCGAGGAACTTGAAGCTCTCAACCTGCTCCACTACAGCCCCGTCGATGAGAATGGGGGTGTGCTCGGTCCTCTTTTTCCTGTAGTCCACAATCATCTCCTTAGTCTTGGTTACGTTGAGGGATAGGTTGTTACTCTGGCACCACAAGGCCAGGTCTCTGACCTCCTCCCTATAGGCTGTCTCGTCGTTGTCTGTGATCAGACCTACCACTGTTGTGTCGTCTGCAAACTAATACAGTACAGTAATACAGTCCACACTCAAAAAGATTAGCTTGCTAGTGCTTGTTTCATTTACTTACCCAATGGAATAGAACATTTGTAAAATGCAGGGAAAATATTCACCCCTAATATGTAGCTTATTCTTTAGATGTTTGGGGCTGCTGGTGATCCATGATGTTTTGGGGCTGCTGGTGAACCATGATGTTTTGGGGCTGCTGGTGAATGATGATGTTTTGGGGCTGCTGGTGAACGATGATGTGCAGGCATAATCAAAGTGACACTGGACTAGCACACCTGCCACAGTCTTTAGGACGTCTATAGCTATGTTTCCATCAAATTGGCAACGGATTTTTACGTGAATATTCTAAAATCTGCATGTAAACAATATGCGCATTATGAGCAAAAAAAGATATAGCTTGTATAAAGAAAGGAAGAGAAGCTTAGGCCTATCCCCAGAGAGATAGAGATATTCCAAGAGCATGCTACCACACTGACTGAGTCTGCTATATAGATAGACTTACAGAAGGAGGTTCATTGGTTAATTTTCGATGAGCATATTTTGTATAAAGATAAGCATTATATTGTTAGATTATAGGAGAAACTCTGGTAGGCCTGAAACATTCTTCCTCAACTCCATTTCAAGTGTCAGAGTAAGTTGGAGCATCGGTGAGGCACTGCCTATCTATCATAGGCTTACATTAGCTAAAGCTTAATAATAGCCACACTACACCAAACCTTCACAAAAATGTAAAAACTTTATTAGGATAATATCAAAAGTAACTCAAGCCATTTTTATAGGGAATATGGGAGCAGGCTATTGCGGCAAACACAGCATTACAGTTGGTACTTAATGTGGCCAAAGAAAACGCTCAACATAATGAAACAAAACAATTGCGAACTTGTTTAAACCTTCCCAAAAGTTTGGAACAGGCAATATTGCAGCAATTAGCAACAAAGGCAAGTGCCTACCATACCCAACAAATGACAGAAATAGGCTAATGTTATTTATTTTACAACAGACCTACTTAAAACCTATTTTAAACTAAACATGGAGCACACAATTAAAAAGACAGAAGAAATGTAATTTAGCCAATGAAAATGTCTAAACAAAATTAAACAAAACCGGTTTTGCATATTTAAACTGGTTTCAATTAATAAATAGGCTTACAATAATAACAATTATATACAGTAAAAATAATGGTAAAAAAATTATAAATAAATGTAAGTTTCAAAATTGCATCCTTCCTGAATAGGGAGTTGCACAGTAGCCTGCATTTGGCCTGACCAACCTTCTCATCTTCCACTACAATATTAAAACATATTTTAAATTCCCCTTGTAAGCTATGATAGACAGCCTCTCATGGACAATTTGGCCCACTACACTTTTATTTATTGGCTTTTCATTTATTTATCAGCCAAAAGCCAGAATTACTAAGGGAAACCCTGGAGCATTTTCCAATCAGAGTTGTGTTCCCAATCAGAGTTTTGGTTTTGTTACAAAAAAAATGTTGCATAGGTTTAGTGAATGTGCCCACTCTGGTATTGTCACGGCCGTTTAAAGGAGAGGACCAAGGTGCAGCGTGGTGAGCGTACATTTTCTTTATTAAATCAAAATGACGCCAAACAAAAACAATAAACACTACAAAAACAAACCGTGAAGCTCAAAGGCAAAGTGCCCTAAACAAAGTTAACTTCCAACAAACACAGGTGGAAAAAATAGCTACTTAAGTATGGTTCTCAATCAGAGACAACGATAGACAGCTGCCTCTGATTGAGAACCACACCCGGCCAAACACAAAGAAAAAGAAAACATAGAAATAAAGAAACTAGAATGCCCACCCTAGTCACACCCTGGCCTAACCAAAATAGAGAATAAAAACCTCTGTATGGCCAAGGCGTGACAGGTCTTGGCACGTGTGCTCTAGCCAACAGCTTGCAGATACAGTGCAGGTATAGCCTACTACATTATGAGATTATTATGGACAAAATTGCTAGATTATTTT
Source organism: Salvelinus alpinus (assembly GCF_045679555.1). Classification (NCBI taxonomy): domain Eukaryota; kingdom Metazoa; phylum Chordata; class Actinopteri; order Salmoniformes; family Salmonidae; genus Salvelinus; species Salvelinus alpinus. The sequence goes on along the minus strand of NC_092096.1, from coordinate 48,858,105 downwards.
TAATTGTCAAATGGCAGCCAAGCATCGATCATCATGTCACCAGAATAAGACCAATTGAAAGGAGCATCAACCTCATCACTGCGCACTTTCACCACCCTCTGAAGTTCATCATCATTTATTTAATCTGTAGCCTAATAAATTCCATGCTTTTTCATGATGTCTTGACATTTTCTATCCGACACGTAGGGTACTTTACTGCATAAAACGGTTGGATGGAAACCTGGTTAATGTCGAGCCATTTTGAGGATGCTGAAGTTATTTTTTGGATGAATGTGCGTATGCCTACAGGAGACTTTTGAAGTAGCCTAATCAGATTAAAACACCGTGACTGGTTGTGTTCATGTCACATATAAAAGGTAATACATTTTAAAAGTTAAATGATAAATATTTAGGCTATATTAAAGCATTAGGTTCTCGGTACGCGAGGAATAGCCATTTGGATTGGAGAGGAGGCAGAGCACATGTTAAGCTTTCCTGAATAACTGGGCCTGCCAGGAGCATATGTGGCACATTACTATGGGAGGACTTGGGATAATGATGATCTGAAACAGACAGTGATTCTTCTGATACTTTTACTTCAGTATCAGAAGTAAAAATACAGTCTTACTGGCCTGCTATAGTGCCTTTCTAGAACTTATAAACGTTTGAGACTAGTCCCACAATTGATCCAAATCGAATTAAACAGACAAATCACACAACTTTTGCGCCATTATTCAAATGACATTTTCACTGCAGCCTAGAGTAGAATGTTGTACTCACTTGAAACAATAACGCAATTATTCATTGTATTGTGGTGTTGTATACTACTATCATAGTCTAGGTAGGATAATTGTATTGTTTCCAAACAAGATCAATAGGGGAGCTGTGTGTTACATGTCTTCACTGCTCTTTCATGCACAATGATGCACCTGGCCTGTCTGCTGCCTATCAGCTATTCCTATTGGTTCTTATCGATTCAAATTGATGCAGCTTTGAATGCTTTTATGTGTGGTATGATTGCTAGTCAGCCTATTGTCACTATGAATGGTGGATAGAGGGCAGGATAGACCTTAGACTGGTAGATTATACTGACCTGTAGTAAAAATTTGCACACAGAAAAGAGTAGTGCATAAGGGAAGTACCAAAACACCTTGATATAGGGGTGGCGCATGCAAGCAGGTGAGAAAATGTGTCTAGGATGGAAGAAATGCTGTAGTAAAACCTGCAAAAGAGCAAATGTTAACCAGGAAAAAAATAGGCACAACCCTCACCTGTGCCCCTCACCTGTGCCCCCCCCCCAAAGGCACAACCCTCCTCAAAGCAAATAAACAAGTCTGACAACCCTCCCCTGTTTTGGATCACTTCTCCCCCCGAATAAATTGTGATCTGTCCCTAATTTAGTTCAACCAAGACAGTTCCACGTATTTGACGGTTTTGCCTCTCTATGACCATGCATTCTTGGATCTGCATTCTTGCATGACTGATCTATTAAACATCCGGAGAGTGAGTTGCATAGGCTACGATTTAGCCTGCTTTGATTTATTATCTGCGCAACGACCAGTCAATTATAATCCACCCAGTGCACAAACGTGTGTGCGCGTGTACTTTATCTGCGAGCCTCGTTCTCGCCATGAAGCTGGCCTGAGAGGAAACAGTGCAGCGTCAGAGCCGTGCATCAACACTCCCTCATCCCCAAACTGGACGGTGCAAAAGGTCTCCCCTGAACTCCAACAGCCGCAGCGGCTGTCAACGTTTTCAAATTGGGGTTCGGTCCAATATGGCGACAGACGGATGGAAATACTGATGACAGTCCGAAAGATCGCCTCGATTTGTACGATGGTACGGTATTTTTTCTGTTTAAAATCCGTTATTTTCTATGCGACTAGCTAGTTGGCGAATGCTAGCTAACCTGTCGAACAGGACATGACTGAGGTTTTCCAGAAAGTTGGTTAGCTAGCTAGGCACATCTCTCTAGAGAAGCAAACATAGGTGGCTGTTATTGATGCGTTTAGTTGTTGGGTTTCAAGAAGTCAAAGTATCACTAGACTGCACGGTCTTTAGATATGGGTGGATCAACAGGGCTAGCTAACTTTAGCTAGTTAGCAAATAAGAGCCAGCTAACTAGTTAGCATATAACGTTAGCCTAGCCACAAGCTAATGCTAGTTTTATCAATACCACAAAGTGTTGACAGAGTTAGCTAAATTTGGCGTTACTTGTCTAGCTAACTAACTTAGGTAGTTATGTTGCTTTCTCCGTCATCTTAGGCGTTTTATTTGATAAAGTGTTTTATGCTACTAACATTATCGAAATCATATTGGTCAACCTTTCAACTTCAACTAGCTAGCTACATTAAGGTAACTAAAATATTAGCCAGCTAATGTTACCGAATAGATGCTTGCCAGCAACATTTATCTGGCAAGTTAGCTACCTACATAGTGAGTTAGCTGTGTTCTGCTAATCTCGCTCTATATGTATCGTTTTCATATACCTCAAGGCAGCAATGAAATGTGAAATCCGTTGCAGAGGTCAGTGCTTGTTAGCTAGCTAACGTTAGCTTGGGCTTCATTGGTTTGTTATGTAGCTATCAGCAGTAACTGAATTCTATGGATTGAAAGAACGCTGGCTGTGTCATTCAATAATTCCTGGAGAGATGCTCCACCTGAAATGCAACTCAACCAATTTCCTCACCTGTCCCTCTGCCAAAACATAAAAGATGCCAGGGAAAGTGCCACCCTGTGTGACATAATCTTACTCTCACGGATCCCCACATTGACAAGTGACAGGTTATCTACTCGCCTACCAGTCGCTGATAAAGAAGATTAATCGCTGATCCGGTGACAGATTAATTTTGAACACGCATTTCATCCCTCTGCCGCTGCACCAAGCTGTATCAGACCAACAGCTAGTTGAGATGAATGGCAGGGGTGTATTCATTACGGCGATTCTGTAACAAAGCATTTTGTCTGTTGCACAACCTTTTGCAACAGAGGCCTTTTACTCCAAACAGAGAACATTTTGCGAGTTTCTATTGGACAAATTCAGTTCTCTCCCAGTGATGTGCATATATACATCATTAGTTCCTCCCCGTTTCTTTCAATTTATACTCGGTTTGCAAGACGTAATGAATGCACCCCAGATGTCACGGAGAAATCTTTCAAGCAGCCTTTTTTTAAATTAAGAGTGTGCTGAGTGTGTTTAAGCCCTGCTACTGCTAGTTATTCATAACCTTTGGTTTTCATTCATAGGGGTTAGCTAGTCAGTTCACCGGCATCTTCTGTCTGCATCTTGTAGATCAGTTGTATCGTATGGAAACATCACACATGAGACACACACACCTTTTTTAGTTATTTCAGTCAGCAGTGGTAATTGTTATATGATGACAGAGCACCATAATGAATTCATAAATGTGTAATCATGGATAAGGACTAGGAGGACCACGCCTTCTGTCCCAAGATGATACTGGACAGGTCTCGGGCAGACGGTGCACTTGATACCGTGTAAAATCATTACATAACGATACGTACCAGACCTAGGGGTCAAATGGGATTGGTGGGGATACAGTCCAAGCAGTGTGTTGGGCAGGCCTTCAGTCAATCTAACTAGGCTATATCACAATATTAATACTAGTAGACCTACTACATGATATGCTAGTAGCCAAGCATACGAAATAGTGAGGGCAGGCCTATAGCCAATCTAACTAGGCTATATCCCAATATTCATACTACATGAAAAGTTATTAGAGCATACTAAAAAGTATTCTAGTGTGGATATTATTGGCACTCTTGGCTAGAATACATGGCTGATGGTATGCACTCCCTTTGACTCTTACTGATTTGTAAGTCACTGGACAATAGATTGTCATTTAGCAGACACTATGTAAATTAAATACTTTACTTTCCAGGGCGCCAATGCCTCAGCTTTGGAGAAGGAGATCGGACCGGAACAGTTTCCAGTTAATGAACACTACTTTGGATTGGTCAACGTAAGTACCAACACAACAATATAAACCATAGCTGTTGATCAATGTACAGTTGAAGTCGGAAGTTTACATACACCTTAGCCAAATACAGTTAAACTAATTTTTTCACAATTCCTGACATTTAATTCTAGTAAAAATTCCCTGTCTTAGGATCACCACTTTATTTTAAGAATGTGAAATGTTAGAATAATAGTAGAGTGATTTATTTCAGCATTTATTTTTTTCATCACATTCCCAGTGGGTCAGAAGTTTACATATACTCAATTAGTATTTGGTAGCATTGCCTTTAAATTGTTTAACTCGGGTCAAATGTTTTGGGTAGCCTTCCACAAGCTTCCAACAATGTTGGGTGAATTTTGGCCCATTCCTCCTGACAGAGCCGGTGTAACTGAGTCAGGTTTGTAGGCATCCTTGCTTGTATGCTTGGGGTCATTGTCCATTTGGAAGACCCATTTGCGACCAAGCTTTAACTTCCTGACTGATGTCTTGAGATGTTGCTTCAATATATCCACACTTTTCCACCCTCATGATGCCATCTATTTTGTGAAGTGCACCAGTCCCTCCTGCAGCAAAGCACCCCCACAACATGATGCTGCCACCCCCGTGCTTCACGGTTGGGATGTTGTTCTTCAGCTTGCAAGCCTCCCCCTTTTCCCTCCAAACATAACAATGGTCAGTATGGCCAAACAGTTCTATTTTTGTTTCATTAGACCAGAGGCCATTGCTCCAAAAAGTACCATCTTTGTCCCCATGTGCAGTTGCAAACCGTAGTCTGGCTTTTTTAAGGTGGTTTTGGAGCAGTGGCTTCTTCCTTGCTGAGCGGCGTTTCAGGTTATGTCGATATAGGACTCGTTTTACTGTGGATATAGATACTTTTGTACCTGCTACCTCCAGCATCTTCACAAGGTCCTTTGCTGTTGTTCTGGGATTGAGTTGGACTTTTCGCACTAAAGTACGCTCATCTCTAGGAGACAGAAAGCATCTCCTTCCTGAGTGGTATGAAGGCTGCGTGGTCCCATGGTGTTTATACTTGCGTACTATTGTTTGTATAGATGAACATTGTACCTTCAGACGTTTGGAAATTGCTCCCAAGGATGAACCAGACTTGTGGAGGTCTACAACTTTTTTTCCCAGGTCTTGGCTGATTTCTTTTGATTTTCCCATGACGTCAAGCAAAGAGGCACTGAGTTTGAAGGTAGACCTTGAAATACACCTCCAATTGACTCAAATTATGTCAATTAGCCTATCAGAAGCTTCTAAAGCCATGACATCATTTTCTGGAATTTCCATCCCTTTAGCGGGATCATTTTCATCAACAACCGCTAAATTGCAGAGCGCCAAATAAATAAAAATTTGCAAAAAATATTTATATTCATGAAATCACAAGTGCAATATAGCAAAACACAGCTTAGCTTGTTGTTAATCCACCTGTCGTGTCAGATTTTGAAAATATGCTTTACAGCGAAAGCAATCCAAGCGTTTGTGTGAGTTTATCGATCACTAGTCATAACATTAAGAACACCTAGCAGGAGTGTAGATTAGTCACGAAAGCCAGAAAAGCAATACAATTAATCGCTTACCTTTGATGATCTTCGGATGTTTGCACTCACGAGACTCCCAGTTACACAATAAATGTTCCTTTTGTTCGATAAAGATTATTTTTATATTCAAAAACCTCCATTTGTTTGGCACGTTAGGTTCAGTATTCCACAGCCTTAGACAGGTCATCAAGGCTTGACGAAAATTCCAAAGAGTATCCGTAAAGTTCGTAGAAACATGTCAAACGTTTTTAATAATCAATCCTCAGGTTGTTTTTAACATCAATAAACGATCATATTTCAACCGGACTGTAAACTATTCAATACTGAAGAGAAAGAAAATGTCGAGCAAACAGTGTCGAGCGCATCAACTAATGGAGGGACATCCGTGTATCCACTGACGCGTTTTGATAAATCTCACTCATTTTTCAAAATAAAAGCTTGAAACTATGTCTAAAGACTGTTCACACTCTGAGGAAGCCACAGGAAAATGAATCTGGTTGATATCCCTTTAAATGGAGAAAAGGCAGGCAATGGAACAGGGATTTTTCAAAATAAGAGTCACTTCCGGGTTGGTTTTCCTCAGGTTTTCGCCTGCAAAATCAGTTCTGTTATACTCACAGACAATATTTTGACAGTTTTGGAAACTTTAGAGTGTTTTCTATCCTACTCTGTCAATTATATGCATATTCTAGCATCTGGACCTGAGAAATAGGCAGCTTACAATGGGAACGTTATTCTTCCAAACATAAAAATTCTGCCCCCTAGCTCTAGAGGCACAATCAACCTAGTGTATGTAAACTTCTGATCCACTGGAATTGTGATACAGTGAAATAATCTGTCTGTAAACAATTGTTGGAAAGATTTCTTGTGTCGTGCACAAAGTAGATGTCCTAACCGACTTGCCAAAACTATAGTTTGTTAACAATACATTTGTGGAGTGGTTGAAAAACGAGTTTTAATGACTCCAACATAAGTGTATGTAAACTTCCGACTTCAACTGTAAGTTTCCCAGCATGCACCTGCACAAACACAATATATAACCATAGCTACAGTACCATGGATTTTAGTGTTAGTGTGTTTTCTTTTGAATTAAGATTGAATTACCTTTTTTCCAACTATCATAACACAAGACTTATCAAATGCTCTCACACTTCTACCTCTCCTCTCCTCTCCTTTCGTCTCCTCCCTCTCTCCTCTTCTCTAGTTTGGAAACACCTGCTACTGTAACTCTGTGCTGCAGGCCCTCTACTTCTGCCGTCCTTTTAGGGAAAAGGTCTTGGCCTACAAGGTCCAGCCCAGACGTAAAGAGTCCCTGCTCACCTGTCTGTCTGACCTCTTCAACAGGTAAAGGGGAGAGAATGTGCACATGAACACATGAAATGGTTCTTGGAACCAAAAATAGATCAGAAATGGGGGGGGGGGGGGGGGAAGTTACAATTGAAACTTTGTTACAATTTTCTTTAACTCATGGCAACATGTCCTGTTCAACAGCATCGCTACACAAAAGAAGAAGGTCGGCGTCATCCCTCCTAAGAAGTTCATCTCCCGTCTGAGGAAGGAGAATGGTGAGAAGGATGGGAGGGGTGCAAAAGAGAAAGAAAAGTTAATCTCGCTCCTGAAAAAGAAAGGATAGATGGAGATTGGAGAAAATGTAGCAACTTTAGACAGCTCATTACTCTTCCTTCATCCCCTCTTTCTCTATCCTCTTATCTCTCCAGAGCTGTTTGACAACTACATGCAGCAAGATGCCCATGAGTTCCTCAACTACCTCCTCAACACTATCGCTGACCTGCTCCAGGAGGAGAAGGGCCAGGAGCGACAGCAGAACGGAAAACTGGTGCAGAACGGAGGAGGTGGGGGGAGCAGCGGGACAGGAGGAGGAGAGGGAGAGGAAGGGGAGAAGATACAGCAGACCTGGGTCCATGAGATCTTCCAGGGAACCCTGACCAATGAGACGCGTTGCCTCAACTGTGAAGCTGTAAGTGGAGGGAGATCCAAGATGGAGACTGTTAATGGGTTGATGAATAGGCCAGAGAGCAGTAATGGATGCCGGGCTGTGCTAGTTTCTCGACACTATTGTAATGGTAAGGGGAGATTCAAAATGGAGACTGTCATTGTTTTTTAAATGAAGGAGAGGAATGGGGCCAGGAGCTGTAATTTATGCCAGTTTCCTATTACTGAACAGTATTTAAACAGAGGTAGATGTCACCAATGTTGTGCTTGTCCAGGTGAGCAGTAAAGATGAGGACTTCCTGGACCTGTCTGTCGACGTGGAGCAGAACACCTCCATCACGCACTGTCTTAGGTAGGTGTGTGTGTACTGCCAGAGAGAGAGAGAGCCACTGTGGGGATGGAGAAAGGGATAGAGGGGAAAATATAAATTAATGAATGGAGGAAAAACTGAAGAGTTCAGTAGGCCCAAATAAGAGGAAGCGTTAAGTCATACATATGCCAAATGACATCACTTTGTGGATGCTCCAGAACTCATCTGTGTGTGTGTGCGCGTCTTCTTTTCTCTCCACAGGGGTTTCAGCAACACTGAGACACTATGTAGTGAATACAAGTACTACTGTGAACAGTGTCGGAGTAAACAGGAGGCACAGAAAAGGTGAGCTGGCTGGTCTCTGTGGAAAAACGTGGCCAAAAGTGCATTTAAATGGCAGTTGGCGCAAACATACAGTAAGTAGGTGATTAGTAGACAGGATCGAAGCTTGCCGGTGATACACCTAAAGAGGTTTAAATACTAACATTAAAGGCCCAGTGCAGTCAAAAAAAACATGATTTCCTGTGTTTTAATGTTTCCCCACTGAGGTTGGAATAATACTTTGTGAAAGTTATAATAATGTCCTTTTAGTTTAAGAGCTGTTCGAAAAGACCACCTGAAATTTCAGCCTGTTTTGGTGAGAGGGAGTTTTTCCATTCCATGTTGACATCACCATGTGGTAAATTAGTTAACAGACCAATAAGAAAGATTATACAACCCGTTGTTTGGATGCTGATTGGACAAGCAGCGTTCCAAGCCGTGCTCTATTGGCCGTCACAGGCACGCTATGCCTGCTAACAGTTCCATCTGAAAATGATCACTCCGCCGCCATAAGAATCTCATGTTGCTGTCCGAACCATCTCTTGTGTTTATCACACATTATTTCCCCTTGCTTCCATCCTAGCATTTAGTTTGGTACAGCGAGGTTAATATACGTCTCCCTGTCTAGACTCGGAAACAATGCTTCACTTTTGAGTGTCGATCTCTGTACCATACATGGAGATTGAATGGTCCCCAGACAAGATGAGACAGCATTTTCTTGAGCCAGGCAAAATCACGCATCAACATCATTATCATGGACATATCCAAGTAAATGACGCCGTCGCTTCGGGCCGAACAATGCCATTTACCTTTGACTGTATTCATGATACAGCACTGCCTCTTGCTTAAGTGTTCCTAACCTCTCTGCCTTTAAAAGCTCATTTTCTTTTACCCAGGAAATGATTTGTTATTGAGATTAAAAAATGGCTGCTTTGGATCTTTAACCCTACTCCTTCCCTCTCCATATCATATATTATTATGTTCTTTATTATTAGGATGCGTGTGAAGAAGCTCCCTATGATCCTGGCGTTACACCTGAAGAGGTTTAAGTACATGGACCAGTTGCATCGCTACACCAAGTTGTCCTATCGCGTCGTCTTCCCCCTGGAGCTCCGCCTCTTCAACACCTCAGGAGATGCCACCAACCCCGACCGCATGTACGACCTGGTCGCCGTGGTCGTCCACTGTGGAAGGTAAAGGGAGAGAGAGAGACTATCTGTGGTCGCTCGCTCAGATTGTGCCAGAGATCTGTGTGTGTCTGTTTTTAGACTTTTTCTCTCTCGCTCTTCCCTTGTCTGTCACCTTTTCAATAGTTCTCTGTTTCTGTCCATCTCTCTTCTCTCCTGCTCAGCATAGACTTTTAGTTGTACCTCCTGTCTATAACGTGTATGTCTATGTTCCTCTCTCTCCAGTGGTCCAAACCGTGGTCATTACATCACCATAGTGAAGAGTCATGGATTTTGGCTCTTGTTTGATGACGACATAGTAGAGGTAAGGAGAGCTTGTCTATACTCTATTATTTTCTAGTGATAACTCTTATCTCTTTATATTCTAAGGGTTGTTTTTCTTCAATGAGTATGTTCAAAGAGAAGAGTGAGATGCTGATTGGCTGTGGTACATGGGACCCTCAAACACGCCAGCTGTGTTTTCAAAGACAGTTTTTAGTTGCAATACGGTATGAAAGCTGGAGACGGGCAAAACAGAAAGGCTAAATTAACTGTAGGTACTCGCAAATTCCCAATAAATGTCTCCAACGGCGCCTCCAATAACGACCTGTTGTCAACAAATGACACCATCTATTTTTATGGTATAAACTGTTAGCTTGATTCTACTCACTCATTCACAGCATCCATAGAGACCCATCAGAGACCTATTCCAAGCCGCATTCCAGTCCATCCCCCTACTACATACCAGACCTGGGTTCAGATATGATTTGCAATCATTTTAAATATTTGTATCTGTGCTTAATTGAACTTGCCTGGCACAATATAACCAATAGAATACTCTGAAGGAGTGTAAACACCAAACATCTGGCACTCCAGGCAGACTAGAGCAAACGCTAAAAGTATTTGAACCAAGGTCTGATCCCTACTCGCTTCCAATGTTGTCTGGAATTCCATCCCTTGCTCCGCTTCGGTCGACCCAGATAGCTCCAGGTGGCTGTGTTAATAATGTGTTATCTTTATGAATAGGGAGCGGGAGACAGACTGGAAATACCAGTTTTAGATAAGTTAGTAGGATGAGCCGAAGGGGGGAGATCTTTCTGTCCGTGTATGGTAGTCTAGCTTTCTCTGTCCTCTCTCTCTCACACTCCCCATAATCAACCTGCTTTTCTCAGGAAATAAGAATGCATGTAAACATGGCATAGCACACACTATGAAATACTTGAAAGTCAAGTAGGCCTACTGCGTCTGTTGAAATGTTTTCAGTCCAGATCACATTCGGGGAATGAGTCCACACAGTAGTAATACATGGCTCTGTTTCAAATGTACCCACAGTGTAGAGGTATGTTATAGCAATCGAGGGGCCTGCTTTTTCCACTCCGGGTAGACACTTTCCATAGGCACAGACCTAGAATCAGCATACACTCAGTTTACCCAGTGTAACCATTAGAGTGGAACAATGCAAAACTGATCTTTGATCCGTGTCTAGTGTTTTTCCGCTATGGAAAGAGTCCCATTGTAACATCTGGTGGATGAGCAGAACCTGGCTGAGTGTTGACGTTTCCACTGGGCTTGGAAAGACACTGGTCTCAGATCAGCTGTGGGTTTACCGTCTAATGGTTAAAGGGATAGTTAGACGTTTTGACAGTTAAGCCCTTTTTTCTACTTACCCATAGTCAGTCTAGATGTCCAGTCATGAGCTTATACTAGGTACAATGGCTCCAGAAAATACCTTGAAACTGCACGTGGAGACATTAAAAGGGTATCCATGAGATAATCTGACTCTGGGTAAGTAGAAAAATTGCCAAAATGGCAAATTATCCCTTTAACACTAGAACTGCTGGGCCTCGAGGGAGCCCCTTCAAGCTAATCATTCTGACTGCAACATTCTAACAGTATAATTAATAAATTTAATTGGGGATGTGCATCTTTCCCTTTCAAGACTATTTGATACGTATCTAGATGCATCGGCTCCGATATGATATAGGAACGATATGTTTTACTTTGAAACGATTTGGTTTGATTGGAGAACGAACCGATACGATTTGATGCACGAACATTTCTCGCATAAGCACGTTAATTTTCCTTTCTATACTGAAAAATATATATAAACGCAACATTCAACAATTTTACCGAGTTACAGTTCATAAAGGTAATCAGTCAATTGAAATACATTTATTAGATCACTAATCAATGGATTTCACATGACTGTGCAGGGTCGCAGCCATGGGTGAGCCTGGGAAGGCATAGGCGCACCCACTTGGGAGCCAGGCCCAGTCAATCAGAATTAGTTTTTCCCCCCCCAAAAGGCTTTATTACGGACAGAAACACTTCTCAGTTTAATCAGCTGTTTGGGTGGCTGGTCTCAGACGATCCCGCAGGTGAAGAATCTGGATGTGGAGGTCTTGGGCTGCCTTGGTTACATGTGGTCTGCGGTTGTGAGGCCGGTTGGACGTACTGACAAATTCTCTTAAACAACGTTGGAGGCAGCTTATGGTAGAGAAATGAACATTCACTTCTCTGGCAATAGCTCTCAACATTCCTGCGGTCCGCATGTCAATTGTACGCTCTCTCAACTTGAGACATCTGCACATTTTAGTGGCCTTTTATTGTCCCTAGCACAAGGTGCACCTGTGTAATGAGCATGCTGTTTTAATCAGCTTCTTGATATGCAACACCGGTGGATGGATTATCTTGGCAATGGAGAAATGCTCACTAACAGGGATGTAAACAATTGTGTGCACAAAATCTAAGAGAAATAAGCTTTTTGTGCTTATGGAACATTTCTGGGATATTTTATTTCAGCTCATGAATCATGGGACCAACACTTTACATGTTGCATTTTTATATTTTTGTGCGGTGTGAATAAAAATCTGATGTAGCCCATGAGCTGGATCTGTCTGAGCTAAGTATTTTGTGGATATGTCTGAGCTTGTTGAATTATGTATGCCTATGGTGTATGTACCATGTGGGAACCTGATGTGAGCCCTAGGGGAGACTAGGTAGGCATCTACCACCCCACTATAGTGTTATAGGGTATACTACCCTATCAAGCAAAAAGGCAGTAACTAATAATTTGGTCATAAGTGCGCTTTGTCATTTTTGCTACATTAAATACATGTATCCTGCCTCTGTTGTGTTTTGAAGAAAATGGACGTCATGTTAGCAGTAACTGCATTAAGTGACTGTGAAACCAAGGTAAATAAAATCAGTTTTTCTCAGTTCCACGCTTATGAGCAGCAAATTTGACAAACTGACTTGTTGGGAAGGTGGCATCCTATGACGGTGCCACGTTGAAAGTCACCGAGCTCTTCAGTAAGGCTGTTCTTCCGCCAATGCTCGTCTATGGAGATTGTGTGCTCTATTTCATACACCTGTCAGCAACGGGTGTGGCTGAACTAGCCGAATCCACTAATTTGAAGGATTGTCCACATAGTTATGTGTATATATAGTGAATCGCCCCAAAAAACTTAGATTTTTATGCCATTTCCCCCAGCCCTACCTGCATTGTACAATAATTGTCCGTTATTATTTTTTTAATTCTTCAAGCTTTGTCAAGTTGGTTGTTGATCATTGATAGCCAGCCATTTTCAAGATGATATAAGTCAACTGTAATTAGGCCACTCAGGAACATTCAAAGTCGTCTTGGTAAGCAACTCCAGTATAGATTTTTTAGGTTATTGTCCTGCAGAAAGATGAATGTGTCTGTTGGAAAGCAGACTAAACCAGGTTTTCCTCTAGGATTTTGCCTGTGCTTAGCTATATTCTGTTTCTTTTTATCCCAAAAAACTCCCTAGTCCTTGCAGATGACAAGCATACCCATAACGTAATGCATCCACCACCATGCTTGAAAATATGAACACAATAGCGTTTTCATTAGTTTGGTACTGTAGGCTATGTAAAAAACAATAAACCACAAACACATTCAAGGGCATATGTCTTGGAACGTGGTAACAGCAACAAAATGTAATATACACCATTCGCCAAGATGCACGTTCAGCAAGACGCACGGTCAAATAATGATAACGTCAGTAGCCTACACATCATTATAAGCGCCAAGTGTGCTTGATTTATAGTGAAAATCAGCACAAAGGAAATAATGGCATTATATTTAATAGAAATGTCGAATTGACGGCAGTCCAAACTAGAGGTCAACCGATTTATGATTTTTCAAAGCCGATACGGATTATTGGAGGACAAAAAAAGCCGATACCGATTAATCGGACGATTTTTATTAAAAAAAATATATATATATATATCATACAAACACGTTTTTGTAATAATGACAATTCCAACAATACTGAATGAACAATTAACACTTTTATTTTAACTTAATATAATACATAAATACACACACACACACAGCTCTGAAGTGACAATGATACTGAAGCGTCTGCTTAGGAGACAAATACTCTCAACTGTTTGATAAAGATAGAGTTTAAGTTACCTGTGGTGAATGTTGAAAAGAAAAACTGTCATTTCTATATGCAGGAAATCCTATTTTAATAATGGGCATGGTAAGAATTGACGACCAAAGTGCGAGTCATAATTCCCATGACACCTAGCAAAATCTGAAAGCGGATAATTCATTTATTCCATAGGATATTTTTAGATTCACTTAAAATAAGGTCTGTGTTTCGTGTAGGCTTATACCACCTTGCCAATTTTATAACTGTGTAGATATCCATAGGACAAGTTAACTCTGATCAATATTGGCTAAATATAAGCGAAGATAAACTTTTTTGTAGAGTGGATTTATGAAAATATGTTGACAAACGTTACCTTATCCTAGTGAGATTTACACGGGTATCAAAACGTCGAGGCGGTTTAAGCCTGCACGAAACACAGACCTTATTTGAAGTAGATCAAGACATTCTCTATGGAAGACATGAACGGTAAAATAACGAAGGAACCTCTTTCAAGTTCAGCCGCAAGTTATTACAGGAATTATAACGCATCGACTATTTCTCTCTAAACCATATACCTTTGACTAATCCGGAAACTATCACCTTGAAAACAAAACGTTTATTCCGTTCCGTATTTTATCTAACGGGTGGCATCCATGAGTCTAAATATTCCTGTTACATTGCACAACCTTCAATGTTATGTCATAATTATGTAAAATTCAGGCAAATTAGTTCGCAAAGAGCCAGGCGGCCCAAACTGTTGCATATACCCTGACTCTGCGTGCAATGAACGCAAGAGAAATGACACAATTTCACCTGGTTAATTTTGCCTGCTAACCTGGATTTATTTTAGCTAAATATGCAGGTTTAAAAATATATATACTTGTGTATTGATTTTTAAGAAAGGCATTGATGTTTATGGTTAAGTACACATTGGAGCAATGACAGTCATTGATTGTTTTTTATAAGATACGTTTAATGCTAGCTAGCAATTTACCTTAGCTTACTGCATTCGCGTAACAGGCAGGCTCCTCGTGGAGTGCAATGTAATCAGGTGTTAGAGCATTGGACTAGTTAACTGTAAGGTTGCAAGATTGGATCCCCCGAGCTGACATGGTAAAAAATCTGTCGTTCTGCTGAGGCAGAACGTTCCTAGGCTGTCATTGAAAATAAGAATGTGTTCTTAACTGACTTGCCTAGTTAAATAAAGATGAAAGAAAAAAGAAAAGGAAAAAAAAATACCGATTTTCAATTGTTATGAAAACTTGAAATCGGCCCCGATTTCATCGGCCATTCCGATTAATCAGTCGACCTCTAGTCCAAACTATGAAATTATTGTCAGCTCGTGCTTTCATGTGTATCTACTAGGGTTAAAAATCTCCGGGAACTTTCAAGAAATTCTGTTTTTCCCGAAATTCTGGTTGGAAGGTTTGCGGAATATGCAGGAAATACGTTATCCAATTGTAAGTTCCCGGACTTTTGCAACTGTAGCGTCTTCGTGCCATGCAATGGCATCAGTTGGAGCATATCCATGTCACATAAACAAACAAACCAAAAATGTGAGTGCGTTGCTGGTGTAGTTTTTTGTTGTTGTTGTTGCTTGATTATGTCGGGCCTGCTCTCTGTGGTAATCAACCTGTAGCACTGTCACCACCTTGTTCTATCCAAATGGTGCCATCCCCTCTTCTGTCCCTGCCTCGCAGTTTCATGTGGTGGCATCAACGCCTGTTCAGTGCGCGTTTTTCTGCACTTGGGCCTCGGCGGTGTAGGTCAGGCTAAGGCTCAGAATCAGAAGAATAATCATCAGAGATGTCATTTTCATTCAGATTTTGTAGCAACTTGAACGCGGCAGCATGTGCATCTGTTTGTCTTAGTCTTCTTGCCATTGTGAATGACGCACGCTCTCGCCGTGGACTCCCAAGTAGGCCGGTGTAGACAGAATCACGGAATCCAGACATTAAAGCGGAGTTCAAACAACAAAGACATTTATTGAAGTTATTAGAACATTTTATTAATATGCCCAAATTTGATAAGACATTAACAAAATGCATCAGTGATTCACATTTTCCTTCAACTTTCTTTAGAGGCAATGCAGGAATACCCGGGTCTCTGTGTGTGCGTTCGTCTAGCACTTTGTGTAGCGTCTTCTGGTAAATGGAAAGGCTTTCCTAAAAACCTTCTCATTTAAATGTTAACTACAAAGTAGCTAGTGCCTACTTGATATCATGATTGTTTGCGTCAATGCAGTGGCGATTTTGTTTAGCAAACTCTGCAATCACATGTATGCTACAGAAACCCCACTAATCAAAGAGTCTCTTGCTGGTGTGCAGTTAAATTAAAGGATATCTACACTCATAAATGAAAAGTTCTTAGATTTCTTTTCCAGACCTCAAGTGTTCTCCTTTTGTGGTTTAAGCGTTGTTGAGGACTTAAAACATTCAATTTGGTTGTTTTTCTATTACATTTTTTTAGGGGGAGAGAGCGTAAACCTAAAAAAAACGGGGGAAACAGAAACCTGGCGAAAACAGCACTTTGGAGAAAATAAATATGGAATTAGGCAAAAATACAACTGGAACCTAGATATAGCATGTAATCGATTTTGAGATTATAATTAGAACAGATCAATACAAAAGAATGGGCCTCCCTCTTATTCATTCCCAATTGGTGTTTACATCATTTGGCATTGTTTGCTCCCCTCACTCATCAACACACACATTCTACCCCATCATACTTTAACTTCATTTATTTAATCTGTTATACTGTATGTGTAAAAAAAAAAATGTAGGTTAAGTTTCAAGGCAGTTATCAACTGGGCACCTTCAACTGTCGGGAGAAGGAGGGGCGACGAGGGAAAACCATTCAAAAAAGAAAAAGACATTCCCTCCTAAAACTGATTTATAACTCCAGTTCTGTTATTGACATTAAGATTCTAGCAACGACCATATGTTATCTAGACTTATTTACGAAAAGTCAAGGAAGGAGGGGGCCATAACTTTAAAAATGGCAGTAATAATTGTTGTCATTTCATGAGCAGTCAAATTTCTGCTGTAGCAGTTCTAGTGTTACGGTGGTGGTTTTGAGAAGGTAAACTGATCCTAGATCTGTAGCTAAGGGGCAACTTGGAATGGGAGGGGATAGAAGAGTAGACATGGCTGCTGTGGGTTTTTTCGAAATTCTTCTCTTCCTCTTTTCCTCCTCACTCTCGCACGCAGTCCACTCCAATTTCAGTTTCCAGGAGAAAGGGAGAGGTACCTTTTTTCTCCTGGAAACTGACATTGGAATGGACTGCAAGTAAACGTTGTTGCCTCACTACTCTACCCTCACAACCGGTAGACGCACAACCAATTTATTCTCTTTCGTCTGAGGGGATCCACATTTGTTGTACCGCAGACGTATAGTCTTACAGATTTCCAAAATGTATATGACAAGTAACACAGAACACAGTAAAAAGATAGGGCTCTGGCCAAAAGTAGCACACTATATGGTGAACTCTGTCGCTATATGTTTGTGTCGTGACAGACACAAACATTTGCGATTTGGTTCTGCGATTTTATATGGGGAATAGTAGGATGTCATTTTGAGATTCGGCCTAACCTTTAACTCTTCTCCTCCTTTATAGAAAATCGACGCCCAGGCGATCGAGGAGTTCTACGGTCTAACGTCTGACATTTCTAAGAACTCTGAGTCAGGTTACATCCTGTTCTACCAGTCCCGGGACTGAACCAGCAAATGGCAGCGGCCCAAGGCTGAAACGGGCCATTGGGATTGGGACTTAGCATAGAGGGGAGGGGCCACCACCTAGCCCACCACCTGTTTTAAATATTCAGGCTTTACAGCGGAAGCTGTGGAGCGCCGAGAGGATACAGGGAGGAGGATCTTCAGCAGACAGGAGCCAACGATGCCCGAGCAACTGATCAGTTGATATGACATCGTAGAACGAAGAGCAGGTACCGGGGATTGTTATGTTTCGTCATCCTCTCTCCTCCGTTTCATCATCATCGTACTGATTGTCTTTTTTTGGGATTTGACAGCAGATTAGCAATATATGGTGTGTTAGCTTGGCTAGCTCTCTGCTTACATGGTGTGCCGTTACTGATGTGGCACCATTTTACTGGTGTTTCATCAATTATTGGTGTCCTTGTCATATTTAGTGCCACTCAGAGGGGCTAAACAGGATTTGGGATTGGTGAAAAGTGGATCTGCCATTTCCTGAATGTTCTCAATACTTTGTTGCCAGTTGTTGTTAGTTTGGAGAGCGGGGTGGAGAGTTGAGTTTGGTCCCTTTGTAGCTCACCGGCCCAGATCTGGCAGTGTTTTATTATATCATGGTGCAGATGCTGAAAGCTGCACATCTATATTACCATCTGTTTTAAAGGGACACACGCATATATGCTCTCTAACTTCCCCCTCTGGCAACGACAGCAAACTACACCACCAACTACAAATAACCTGCCAACCAGATGTTTATCTTATATCTGTCTCCTAAGCAAGCAAGTATCTCACTGGTGTCAATGGCTGTGCTTCAAATGACAGCATGTTCCCTATGTACTGCACTCTATAAGTAGAGCACTATATATGGAGTAGGCTGTCATTTGGGACATAACCCAGCCATCCTCTTTGTGTCGTCTTTAACGCGGTATAAACCTGATTGGCTGCTGCAACATTTCGCTCCTCTTCCTGTCACCTGATATGAACTTTCCAATCAGAGCCTGAGGTATACACGCATTTCCTGTTAATTTTCTTTGACCGTAGAAGTAAACCAAACATAGCGGTTGTTTGGTTTATAATATTAAGTATGTGCTACACTGCCAGTTGGGGTAATAAACCTAACTTCATCTTTTCAAAAGGCTTTGTCCCAATATCTATTCTAGCACAATACCAAGTATGCAAGTCCCAATACATTCTAAGTAATACGCTGGTGTAGGTATTGGAACAGAGCCTGTACTCTCAACAGAAAGATAAGTTGATTAAGGCCCACTATTCATAAAAGGTCTCAGAGCAGGAGTGCTGACCTAGGATCAGTTTAGCCTTTTAAATCTGATCCTAGATCAGCACTCTTACTCTGAGAAGCTTTATGAATACAGGCCCTGATCCATAGCTCTGACACGGGAGGCGTTTTATGTTAGCTAGGCCCAGAGTTTGACCTGTATTAAGTTGAATGTAAGACAGTCTGCCGTTTTTGAAATGTACAGTACGAAACTGGCTGCTTATTGGTTGGCCCATACTTAGGGCCTGGAGTTTTGACCAATCCTGACCAGTACTAGATATATAGGTTGTGCCTTAATGGCACCCGATTCTCTAACATATATTGCGTTATTTTTGACCAGGTCTCCTAGGGACTCAGCTGTAGTCTATGACTAGGGCCCAGAGTTTTCTTAAATCTCAAACACACCCCACCAGTTGGAGACCTAGGCACCCTATTCACTACATAGTGCACTACCTTTGTCCAGAGCCCTAGTGGGTATAGAGTGCCATTTTGTGTTTTTAGGCTATACTCTGCAACCATATATTAATTTGTATTTTAATGCATAAACTATTCCTTTGTGAGCTCAAATCTAACTGTCTAAGACATGCTGCTTGTTTTTAGGGTTAACTAATTACTAATATGAAGTTGACATTGGTGAAGGACTAAAACGAAACATTTTACGTTATGTGTAGAGTTGCAGAACTCCGGTAGCTTTCCCAAAATTCCAAGGTCTTCCGGGAAAATCCCGTCTGGAAGATTCGCAGAAATCAAGAAGAAATAAGCTGGAAATCTGGAATCCACCAACCAGGAATTCTGGTTTTGCAAACCCTAACTAAACTGATATTGAAGGGGCAATTCAACCACATTTTCATTATCTTCAGCACAATACCATTGTCTACCTATGTGAAAAATGCGCATTTCTACATTTTGTAGGAAAAAAATATAAAGTTAAGTTCTACCCAATGACATCATTAAAAGTTAAAACTGTGATTTCGGCAAGGTAGCCTAGTGGTTAGAGCGTTGGACTAGTAACCGAGCTGACAAGGTGCAGATCTGTCGTTCTGCCCCTGATCAAGGCAGTTAACCCACTGTTCCTAGGCCGTCATTGAAAATAAGAATTTGTTCTTTAATGACTTGCCTAGTTAAATAAAGGTAAAATACATTTCCTAACTCATGAGATTTGCAGTGATGTGGGGAGCAAGAAAATACCCTCCCTCTGGCTAAATCAAAAATATTTGTAACATGCTTGTTTTCCGACAATGCAGAGAGGAGAAAAAGGAGAACCTGATAGAAGAGGAATATATACACAATGAGTAACGATAACTTGGTACCAGCACCGAGGCTAGAAAGTCTTTGCAGGTTTTGAAAAAAAAAGGTTTTGTACTTTAATCCTACCTTGTGATGTCACAGAAGTGTTTTTTTTCCCCCTTGTTTTTTTTTACCAGAGATCATGGAAATGCGCTGTTTTCGCATATGTTGACACTGGTATGATGTTGGAGATATGAGGTTGAAAAGTGGAGGAATTGCCCTTTTTAAATGCTAGATTGTGTGACTTGCTACTCTACTTAGAACGTGTTTGGATTGTGGGGGAGCTAAACTCATTAATGATTGAATTTAGGCTATTACGATCTAGACAATTTACCTAGTACACTCTCCTAGCCTATAGGGTTCACTCTCACTGTGTGAGTCCCCAATGGAACACTGTATCTTTTGTAGTGCACTACTTTTCACCAGGGCACATAAGGAATAGGGTGCCATTTGGGACGCACACTCTGTCTACCCTGTCTGTCTGCGTCTCTGAACTCCCTAACTTTTGGTGTGTGTGTGTAGTAGGTGAGTGAAATGAGGCGTCAATTATCACGCTTGGGTTGATTTGTGTTTGAAGTGCGTGATCGTGAGCACACGCCACAGGACACACATGGCTGGACACAGTACAGAGAAACAGGTGTCACCCAGCTTTCCATAGTGTGCATTCCAGGCTAACTGACAGAGGGACATGTAATGTAGACTCAGTGAAATGATGTTGCCACGAACAGCGCTGCCGATATTTGCGACGAGCGACATGCAAGACATCGCTCCCACAGAGTCAGACGCAGTATTTGCGACTGTGCATGGGTTCGCTTCACGCTGAGATGTTTAGCCTCACGCTTCAGCGCTCTTAGTTGTGGGAATTGACCCACTATGCTGTTTGCTTTGTGCACGCACCTACGTCATATCCCTGAGTCTACCTTTTAGCAGCAGGAAATGGTGTTTATATCTAGCAGCTTCGTATGTAACTAACAAACTACACTGGTCTGCAATGTGTCCTGTTTTGCTTCCCGAGTGCGTATCAATAGTCTTAACGTGGCTTCCTCGCCTCGTCTCCTTTCTTCATCTGCAGTGATGTGTAAAACCTGGGTAGGGGACAGCAACATTTTCTATCCATTTCTAGGTGTTTGGTTTAACCACTCCAGTTCTTTTCACCTCGGTGTAGATCATTGGTAGTTACTAATATTTCAGAGGGAGACACTTTAGTAAAACAAAATCGCTGGGCGAGCCGCATTCCCATCAGAGAATGGGGGTAGGGGGTGGTCACAAAGTCAAATTGTACATTATATTAAATTGATCTACACATGATATTTAAGATACTATTAACAGACCATCAATCTATTTGATTATCTGATTCTCTATTTTTGGACACTTGGAGGTATCAGGAAGGTATTGGAAAGTTCAGGGGAACATCAGGGATGATCATCAAACAATGCTATAAGATCATTTGTGGTGAATCAATTCATTTCCCTCGGTTATTCTGTGCAGATTCATCACTCTATCTTCTAACAAGCCCTGCACAGCTTTAACCGTTCAAAATCAACAGCAAAATTTGTAGGAACAATGATTTCAAGATGCGTTAGAAACTATTTTTGCATGTCCCAGCGGTTAATAAGGTTACTCACGCAACCAATGACTATGACCGGTTTAGGCGAAGGAAAGGACACGAGGAGAGATGATGGAGAGGCTGTTCATTTTCTTCTAAAGAAATTCTGTGTATGTACTGACACATACCGGTTGTGTCCCAAATGGCACCCCATTCCCTATGTGTTGTACTACATAGGGAGGAGGGCACCATTTGGGACGCATACACCACCATACTTCCATAAACTTGAGAGGGGTAGTGATGGTTTAGGAGACACGGGTGGGAACAACACAAATTAAAACTAGGGTCTGAAGTTATTTTCTTTTTAAGTATTATTATTCACTTTTTCCTAGATGTTCACTTTTTTATATATATATTTTACTAATTTAGACCTACCATTCTTGTGTAGGCAGCTGAGATGAATGGGGTTGTGATTTATTTGGGGTTATATTTGAGAGAACGTTTGTGTCCCAAATGTCACCCTATTCCCTATGTAGTGCACTACTTTTGACCAGGGCTGTCAAAAGTAGTGCACTATATAGGGAATAGGGTGCCATTTGGGATGGAGACATTGAAAATGTGTAAATATAAAGATGTTGTTATTGGAGTATAATTAATTGCTTGCTTGAAATAAGAGGTCTATACGATTGATCATATTCCATTATGACCAGGACGTTTTTCCTGATCAGGAAAAATCCCTGGTCCTAGAAACATTACCTGGGGTGGTAATTTAATTTCAATCCCAGTCAACTGAACTTGCCATGGGGGATTTGTCCACAGATGTTCATTTCACTTCTTAAACTCGCCAAGAATGTAATAATAGGAGTTGAACCCGGCACTGCTCTTATGTGTAAAGTGATTTAAGTTGAAGTGCACTTTGAGAAGGGGAGGAGTGTTTATTGGGGTGCAGAGTGAGATGTCGTGGCCCGGACGCAGTGAAAATTTGTATGTTTTGGGGGGGGGGGGGGAGAATGTTTGTCTAAACTTTCTCCAATAAATAACTGGTTTAAGATGGAAAAAGTGTCTGTCTTTCTCTCTGTGTGTGGTGGTTCTGTTACATTTTCTAAGTAGAACATTTACAGAACTGTACTGGTAAAGCTGATGCTTTGTGTCCATCAGGGGTTGCTGCTGTTCTACACGGCCATGTCTTTTCCATAAGTAGATGACCTTCCAAAAATATAGAACATTACACAAGGGATATACAATTTTCTTCTTGCATCAGTAAGCTATGAATCAACAACCCTGTTTTGTGTTGCTAAATCTGTTTTACCCACAACCCCACTGGATTCAATAAAGGATAACGAAGCAACAATTGTACATTTAATTCAGATCGCGTACATAGATACATTCCAAGATACAAGAAACACCTGTAAGAAAATAGACAGTTTGAAATTTAGCTACACCTTGAGGGGATATTGCTTGCTTGTTTACAAAGTATAGAAAAGTATTGCCAAGAAAAAATGTCTATACTGTATATCTAATGGTACAAGAGTTAAGTAGCGATTCATATTTACAGGATAGCAAGCACCTCATGGAACAAGTCTTTTGTTGAAGATCAATACTGCAATTCAATAAGGTCCAGAACAATTACAGAGACTGGATGCACACAAGCCTACATAATTTTTATATACATACAAAAAACAGACAATACTGCATTTACATGGCAGGGACAGGTTGACTGTAAGAAGTTGTCTCAATCCTCAGCCCAATTGAATTCTCATGTAGTTCTTTTAGTTATTGAATATATGGGCTCTCTATGGCCACATTGTCCCTGGTAGTTAATTAAAATAGTCCTGTGAAGCGTGATAAGTTCCAGACAGAAACGATGTATGTGGTTAAACCCCCCCCCCCCCCCCCTGGTAAAAGGGGGTGACCTTTTACCAGGAAGATGTAGCAAACACATTGAACGATTATATACTTTTCTGTACATATGAAAAATGTCACCTTGTCATGGCAACCAATGTTTCAAACCCAATATATATGAGATTCGAGAAAGCACTTGGGATTGAATTAATTTCCCGATTGAGCCGACAAATGGAAGCGGTTAACGTGAATGCAGTCTCCGCTAGCATGGCAACGTTGTCTTTAAATGTCAATCGGGCTACAACGCAGAACTTTACGAACTGAATCGAGCCCGTAGTCTTCACGGTTTAAAACACTAATGTATTTACAGAGTGTTGCCCGTCGTCTCCTTGGTCTTCAGCCGCATAAAACATGAAGTGTTCAGTTAGCCAACAGAGGGTTCAGAATATAGATAAAGGATACATCCACTGATGTTTTTTCCTGTCTGTTTGGATGGAGCTCAGCGTAGCATCACGAGAGATCATGGAAAAGTTGAGGGATAGAGGGGATATAGGCTCTATAGTAAATATAAGTTCACACGTTACAACAATGTGTGTCTACGTTTGCACTCGTATGAACACTACTCTACACCAGTGTCCCTCAACATGGTCCAACCACCTCCCAGCCACCCAGAAATGACAATCGGGCAGACCAGACAAAGGCATGGTGGGCCAGTCCAGCCATTTCTAGTCCCAATCCACCCACCCTCACCCAGTGTTCTATCCTGTCATACCATGGTCTCAGACCCTGAGCCCTTGCCTGTGAAGAAGTCCCAAAAATGACTTGTATGACTAGGAGAGGGTTTCTCTTTCTCCTCCTGGGGTGTCTGCCTCACCCAGATACTGTTTTCCCCCTGTCCTCCCAGGCTGGAGCATGAGGCAGCCCCCATGGTGAAGCTCAGACCTTCGCCCAGCGGAGCCCTCCGTTCCTGGGCATGGTGTTGGCTGTCCTCTGGGTGGACTCTGGAGCTACTGGAGGGCTGGGCCAGACTCAGTAGGTTGTGGTGGGAGTGGAACTGTCTCATCTGACCAATGGACTTGGACGGGGTCTCGTTGGAACCTGGTGAGGGAGAGGTTTTATTTTTATTAAGATCTCTTTTAGTCCTGAATTGGACTAATCTTCCAAGAGTCCTTAAACATTAAAATACAAGTTATAATACGATCACATTTTCACATAACACACTGTTACAGACATAATACACTGACATATTGACCAGATAAATACTCTAAACAGTCTGAAAATATAGATTGATTCCTTCATCTACCATAGTCCTGCACAACCTTCCAATTTATTATATTTGGGGGAAAAAATGTTTGAAAGTATTTCTTGAAAGGTTTCCGGTTTGCTCAGATAAGTGATTCAATTTCTTTATTGAATCGAAATGTTATTTTGCCTATTTGTCTTTTATGTCTAACACAGATGGTGGACAATCTATTCCTAGCATTTACTGAATGACTGTCTCTTACCAACTGAATACTATTGTGAATGGAGTTTGGCTGTTTTAAATAGTGTACATTGTGAAATAAAATAAGCATTTTTTTTTCTCCAATTATCTTGTTGATTGATGACCAACCGAGAGCATTGTGCACGACTACAACAGAATTACCATATCTCCACCTTAAAACAATCCTTGCTGCTTCTGTTCAGTCTGCATCCTCCTAATTTCACTTGCTGATGAATTTCCCCAGACCACAGAACAGTAGTTCACCTGACTCCCAATTAATGCCTGGGTTGTTTGCTTAAGAATCTTTCCCGGTAAATATTTAGCTATCCTTCTGATCATGCATGCAGTTGTAATTTTTTTTTTTTACATTGAGTTATTTGAGACGACCACGATAAGCAGTTGTCTAGCTGGACCCCTAGTAGTTTGGTTTCTGACACTCAATTTGTACACACTCCATACTTAATTGTATCACATTCTGTGTTGACCTTTTCCTGGTGGAACAGACCAACATAACCTTGGTTTTCTTGGTGTTCAAAACAAGTTTGTTCCAGCAAACCCACTCTCTGATATTTCCCAGATCTACTTGTAGAGCTTGGTGTACCTGTTGAACCGATTATCTTGCTGTATAAATTGTAGTTTAATCTGCAGATATAGTAGCTTGAGTTTCAGATAAGACATAAGGAAGGTCGTTGGTATATATTAAGTAAAGAAGTGGCCCAAGGCAGCTGCCCTGCGGTATTCCACAGTTTAAATCACGAGGGGAAGAAAATGACCCATTGATATAGGTGGACTGTTTCCCATCAGTTAGATATGATTGTACCCAATTCAATGCTGCCTCCTTAAACCCATAATGAAATCATTTTGACAAAATTATTTCATGATCCACAAAATGAAATGCACTAAAATCTAAAAGTAGTACATCCACAAACCTGCTATTGTCTATAGCATAGAGCCTCTGGTCAGTCATGTCAACCAATTCAGTGGTAGTGGATTTTTTGTTGTTGCAATAAGCATGCTGATTGGCTGTGATCAGATCATTCTTTTCCATGTACTCCCATATGTGTCCACTCACAATACCGTCCAATATCTTACTGAATGAAGGGAGTAGACTAATTGGTCAACTATTGGCAGGAGTAATGGGATCTTTGCTGTCTTTCAGGGTTGTACACAGTTTAGCATGCTTCCATATATTTGGAAATGTCCCCTTTTCCAATGATCCAATTAAATATGTATTTCAAAGGAGCTGCAATCTGGGGAGCAGCATAGCGAAGTAAAAAATTGTCCATAAGATCATAACCAAATTTACCATTGGGTAATAACGTCAATAGGATGATTGGCAAAATCAGCTGGTTTTGTTATTGTTCTGCCCTCACCCTCCACACTAGATGGGCATGATGAGATAGATGTACCAAGTAAGCCTTTAACTGTATTCCATACCTTTTTAGAATCATTTTTACAATCAATAAAAGCATTGTTGTAAAATGTAAAAAAAATCTTACGATTGAATTTAACTGCATAATTACGTAGTGTTCTACAATTCTGTTCATCAATTTCCAGTTTAGATTTGGCTGCTAAGACTTCTGCCATATTTTTGGAGAAAATGTCTCACCCAATCCATGGAAATGGACAAGCCCCAACTGTACTCTTTCTTACTGGGGCATGATGGTCCGTTACCTCAGTGAGCAAATCAATAAAACATTCTGAAGCGTGATTTAAATCATCCTCTAGATAAATCAGCTCCCACGGTACAGCAGCCAAATCATTTTGAAATAGATTATGATGAAATGTTTTAACATTTCTCTTGACCAAAATCCTTGGGGGTTTCTTTGGAACCGTGGTGTTCATGGTTATGGTCACAATATTATGGTCTGTCCAGCCCACTGGCATTGATCTGGCTCTTAAGATATCGGACCCTTTTTTCCAATTTTCGCCTAAAATGACATACCCAAATCTAAATGCCTGTAGCTCAGGCCCTGAAGCAAGGATATGCATTTTCTTGGTTAAGCATTGCAATGGTATATTACAGAAGATCAGATCAATGCACGTGTCCGAACGTTGACCTAACTTAGTTCATGATACTAATAGTATCATTCACAATTTGTTTCAAACCACAGCTCTCGGGATATCTAATTTTTTTAGTTCTATTTGAACTATTATGATCCTTCCAATTTATATTAATATCACCCAAGATAAATACATCTCTGTTACTATCTGTGGCCTGGTCAAACCCAGTGCATAAGTCATCCAGATAGGACACCTTAGAGCTAGGAGGTCTGTACACACATCCTACCAATGTGGGTGCCTGGTGAGGCAGATGTACTTGAGCCCATAGTGCCTCTATTTGACATACATTAAGGTCATCCCTCCTCTTTAAATGTATATTATTCTGAATGTACAGTGCTACACCCCCACCATTCCTACTCCTGTCCCTTCTAAGTAGACGATATCCATTAATGTTCATTTGCCCATCTTTTACAGATGCATCCAAATGCATTTCGGTCAAAGCTAAAATATGAATATTATTTATGTTGACCAAGTAAAAAAATTTAATGTATTTTGTTAGGAAGGCTACATACATTAACCTGAGCTATATGCAGCCCTTTCCTTATCAAGTGGAGATCAATAGAGTATGTATTCGTTATAGTTGAAGTTGTCATGATACACTACAACACACAAACTCAGATTTGAACATTGGATTAAAATAGCCAGGGAGTTACTCTCGAGTCCCGATACAGTTTCCCATTGATGTAAAGTTTATCCATCACCAAGGAAACTCGTTGGTTCAGGCAATGCTTTTCTTTCATGATGGGATACAGTTTTTTTCTCTTTTCATTTATCTCCGTGGGGGAAGTGATCATTCATTCCAAAATCAGTGTTTCTGAGTTCTCTGCCCCTGCTCTTTGCCATTTCCTTAAGAATTAAAAAACCTGCAATAATAGCCTATGGCCTTTTCCCAGAGGCCTCTGGGAAAAGACTAAGGACTCTGGAGAGGACTCTGGAGAAAGTGGACATTCTAAGGACTCTGGAGAGGACTCTGGAGAAAGTGGACATTCTAAGGACTCTGGAGAAAGTGACATTATGCACGACATCTGTGGGCAGTTTCAGTTGAGTTAACATAAAGTCTCGGACAGTGTCCTCACAGCCTCTGCTGTTGTCATTCTCCGGTCTCCCTGAAAAGATGAGATTGTCCCGCATTGATCGACACTGTACATCAAGCAAGGTTTCTTTAAGTTGTTTGTTCCCCCTTTGCACCACCTCCACCTTGCCATGAATAGAGTCCACAGTACCTTTCAGCACCGTGTTCTCCTTCCTTAGATCAATCTGACATTGGCTGAATTCTAGACTGGCACATAATGCATTGATGTCCTCTCGTAGTATATCCAATATATCAAGTTTGGCAAGACTTTCATTGATGGATTTCAACAAGTCAACATCCATATCCGTAAACCTCTCCCAACTCGCGCCCTTCTTGCTTGGGGATGGTTTGATGCCATCGTTGATACCGCTTGGCCAACTTGGCTTTGGTTTGTTTTGTTGATTGGGTTTGTTGTCCTTAACAGTGCTTGAATTCTCCAAAACCAGCGACATTGTATTATTAGAATGTTACTTTGTTATTACAATGTTATCACGCTCTTACTATACTGATCTTATTATTCTGTTAAGGCCCACCCCCCCACATGAAAACGTTTAATCATAATCATATCACAATCAACTTTTAACAGTTGAATGTACAGAAATATTTAAAAAAATATATATATATATATATATATATATTTTATTAGAATATGCAAATTAGTCGATGTTAAGTAAATATGCCTCACCTTGGCTCAACCATAACCCTAACTTTAACCCTAGCTGGATGTTGCATACCAACAGAGCTCATAAAGGTGTAGTGACCCCATAAATATCGATGACTCTTGTCCCGCTGAGTACACTGAACAAAAATATAAATGCAACGTGCAACAATTTCAACGATTTTACTGAGTTACAGTTCATATGAAATCAGTCAATTGAAGTAAATTAATTAGATGCTGATGGATTTCACGACTGGGAATACAGACATACATCTGTTGGTCACAGATACCAACAACAACATAAAAGGTAGGGCCATGGATCAGAAAACCAGTCGGTATCTGGTGTGACCACCATGTCTCAAGCAGCGCAACACATCTCCTTCGCAGAGACTTAATCAGGCTGTTGATTGTGGCCTGTGGAATGTTGTCCCACTCCTCTTTAACAGCTGTGCGAAGTTGCTGGATAATGGATGGAAACAGAACACGCTCTTGTACACGTAGATCCAGAGCATCCCAAACATGCTCAATGGGTGACATGTCTGGTGAGTATGCAGGCCATGGAAGAACTGGGACATTTTCAGCTTACAGGAATTGTGTACAGAGCCTTGCGACATGGGACCATGCATTATTATGCTGAAACATGGGGGTGATGTCGGCGGATGAATGGCACGACAATGGGCCATTCTCGTCACGTATCATTGTGCGTTCAAATCGCCATCGATAAAATGCAATTGTGTTCGTTATCCGTAGCTTATGCCTGCCCATACCATAACCCCACCGCTTGCCCACATGACGCCATACATGCCTTCTGCCCAGTACAGTTGAAACCGAGATTCTTCTCGAGCGTGAAGAGCACACTTCTCCAGCATGCCAGTGGCCATTGATGGTGACCATTTGCCCACTGAAGTACAACACCAAACTGCTGTCAGGTCAAAACCCTGGTGAGAACGACAAGCATGCAGATGAGCTTCCCTGAGACGGTTTCTGAAAGTTTGTGCAGAAATTCTTCGGTTGTGCAAACTCACAGTTTCATCAGCTGTCCGTGTGGCTGGTCTCAGACGATCCCGCAGGTGAAGAAGCCGGATGTTGCGGACCTGGGCTGGCGTGGTTACACAAGGTCTGTAGTT
The DNA here is from genome assembly GCF_045679555.1 of Salvelinus alpinus. Classification (NCBI taxonomy): domain Eukaryota; kingdom Metazoa; phylum Chordata; class Actinopteri; order Salmoniformes; family Salmonidae; genus Salvelinus; species Salvelinus alpinus. The sequence goes on along the minus strand of NC_092096.1, from coordinate 48,828,386 downwards.
GTGAGACCAAATTCGTACCACCAAATTCTCTAAAATTATGTTGGAGGCAGCTTATGGAAGTTAACATTAAATTCTCTGGCAACAGCTCTGGTGGACATTCCTGCAGTCAGCATGCCAATTGCACACTTCCTCAAAACTTGAGACATCTGTGGCATTGTGTTGTGTGACAAAACTGCACATTTTAGAGTTGCATTTTATTGTCCCCAGCACAAGGTGCACCTGTGTAATGATCGTGCTGTTTAATCAGCTTCTTGATATGCCACACCTGTCAGGTGGATGGATTATCTTGGTAAAGGGGAAATGCTCACTAACAGGGATGTAAACAATTGTGTGCACAAAACTTCAGAGAAATAAGCTTTTCGTGCATATGAAACATTTCTGGGATCTTTCATTCCAGCTCATGAAACATGGGACCAACACTTTACATGTTGCGTTTATATTTTTGTTCAGTGTAGTATACCTGCTGATGGTATTGTAACTGAAATCCAACCCCTTTATATACCGTATGTGTGACTTAACTTTCCTGTTGTGGTTGTGTCTACCTGCTATGGGTGTAATAAAAGAAGTGGGACCCTGTAAGAATAAGTAACTTCCTTTTCCTGTTGTGGTGGTGTCAGAAGACATCCAGGACGCTGTTTAAACCTAATCAAACCTGAACCTTAACCTAAACCTGATCTTAAACCTAAACTCGATGACTTACGTTTCTTGTTGTTATGGTGGCGTTGGAGGATGTCGAGGTTGAGGAACACCTCTGTGGTCAGCCTGCTGTCCCCGGGCTCGTCGGGGTTGAAGAATTGCGAGGGGGGCTCCAGTGGTGACAGGCTACCACTAGACGCCCCTACAGAGTCCAGAGATGCCCCCGTGTCCCGCCGACCCCCCGCTGTGTCTACCGTCTCCACCGTCAGGTGACTGCCACTGTGGGAGGAGGAGAGTAGGGGAAGGAAAGGAGAGGAATGAGAGAGAGGGAAAAAAGGGGAAGGAGAGCAAGCAGAGGGAGTAGAGATTAGAGTTCTTTGTTATCCACTTTGCAAAAAGTCTTGCAGCGCCACAAATAGAGATATTGAAACACACTCAATAAACACACAACACTGAGACTCAGAGACAACTGAAGTGCTGATCCAGAATCAGTTTAGCCTTTTAGATCATAGTAAATAAGAATATATGGACAGGGGGGGACCTACTCCGAGACTGTATGTAAATATGGGCCCTGAAGTGTACACCTACCTGAGTTTCCTGCGGAGGAGATAGTCGATGATGTCAGGATCTGTCTGGATGAGACTCATCAGCACCTCCTGCTGGAGCTCTGCTGACACCTGGGGAGAGGAGGACAGGAGGGTGACACACACACGCTCGCGCATGCTAACACGCACAGTGGTGTAAAGTACTTTAAAGTGCTACTTAAGTCGATTTTTTTGTGGTATCTGTACTTTGCTATTTATATTTTTGGACAACCTTTACTCCACTACATTCCTAAAGAAAATAATGTACTTTTTACTCCATACATTTTCCCTGACACTCAAAAGTACTCGTTACATTTCGAATGCTTAGCAGGACAGGAAAATGGTCCAATTCACACACTTATCAAGGGAACATCCCTGGTCACCCCTACTTCCTCTGATCTGGCGGACTCACTAAACACAAATGCTTTGTTTGTGAATTATGTCTGAGTGTTGGAGTGTGCTCCTGGCTATCTGTAAATGTAAAAAAAAACTGAAATCCACCCCCCCTCCCGATCCACACACTCCAACTACCGTGAACAGTCGCCTGTAGTTCTGTATAAGGTGAAGGGTGACGTTGATGATGGCAGTGCTGTCCTCAATGCCCATGGCATGGGGACTCATCTCCCTGTCCCCTCCGCCCCTCTCCCCCTGCAGCAGGTTGGGACCAAAGATCACCGCCAGGTTGGTTGCTGTCATCTTATTGCCGGGGAACTGCAGGTAAAGAGAGGGATGAGATGGGGAAAGAGAAGGAGAGAGCTATAGAGAGAGAGAGGTTAGGGGAAAGACCGCATATTAGGTCTACCTACTGTGTAGGCTAGGCTAGTTAGTGTAGAGCTACAGAAAGAGAGAGGCGTTAGGAGACGGTATATAATATAGAAAGGGTCCGGTGAGACAGAGAAACCGAAACAGGAGAGAGAGAGGGTTAAGACAACCCAAAATCTATTATGTGCTCTCCTCTTGAGAGAGAGAGAAGGTAACGTGTTGATGACGGACAGAAGAAGCAGACAAACTGACAGAAAAAAATATGGACAGATGAACAGAATGATAGACAGTCCCATGACACACAAACACGGATCCCCCCCACACTTCCCCCTCACCCCACATTGGGACTAACCTCCTGGTGCTGTGGTCCTGTGGTGTCCTGTGCGTGGCTCTGTACGGTGTGTAACAGGGTGAGGAGGCGGAGCAGAGTATCACAGTTACAGGGGGGTAACAGGTAGAGCAGCTGCTGGAGGTACAGGAGCTGGTCTGTCCCTCGCAGAACTGAAAGAGAGAGAGAGAGAGAGAGAGAGAGAAGAGACCTTGTTGAGCACCTTTTGAATTTACCAGTAGAAAATGATAGCGGTTGCATTCGTATGGCTAGTGTGTGTCGTATGGGTTACTGTGTGCGTGCCCCTTACGGTTGGCGTGAAGGAAGGCAGCGTAGAGCTCTCTTGGCAGTAGAGGGTCGGGCATGTCTCTGAGGAACTCCTTCAGTAATGCCGCTACATCGTGAACACTGTGCTCCTCATCCAAACACACGTCTGTCCCTATGTCAAAGTCCTCACGCAGCTAGGTGGGGCAAACACACATCAGCACCATATCAGAGCGCGCACACACTCACACACACTAGAACGAGCAGACACACACACACTTAAAAGGCAGTGGCAACAGATACACACACACAAGAATGCACAGTTCGAGGCAGCACCCATGTGAGAGTCAATACACACACACACACACACACACACACACACACACACACACACACACACACACACACACACACACACACACACACACATCAAAACCAGACACATACACAAATAAGTTCACATGCACCGGCCACACACACAGTATAAGGTCAGTTTCCCATGTGACGCATTTCTTTTTAAACAGGAAATGACAGGGATCAACGGCCCTGAGTACAAAGTACACAGCTGAAGAGAAGTACACCTGCCACAACATCAACACACTGGCTAGTACTACCGAGTAGGGATAAATAACTACTGTATGAAGTGAAGGTAATGCACAACTCTGCTGTAGTTGGGCTAACGTTTGTGTAATATGGAGAGCAAATGTACATCGACACACTGGCTAGTAAATAGGTCTAAAGCAGGGGAGAGCTAACTGTAATGTTGAAGACATGAACATTTATGCGTGGAGAGCAAAAAGACTCACCTGCCGAACTCTCTTTTTGGAGCTCCCAACACGAAAGATCCCCACAGTTTGTAGACCTGTGGAGAAGGAGAGAATGCCACTTCAGATTATTGTGAAAGAGCAAGATCTCTCAATATTCTATCCCATATATTTTACACTTTATAATTGTCAGAGAGGTGGTTCAATGAACCACACTCGCATGATGAGTGACCTTGCTTGAGACCGGAAGACTTACGTTGGTTCCCCTGAGCTAATGCCTTAGCTAGATGGGCTAACATAGTCACATCAGCAGACCTCTGTGTCTCACCGTGTCTCTCTATGTGGCAGCAGCACCTCTCCAACACACGGGGAACCTGTCTATAGATGGGGTTGAGGCTCAACTTGGTCTGGGTCCGCCCCCCGGCACCTGCTGCAGTCTTCTTCAGCTCCAGCTCTGCAGGGTGGGACAGCTGCAGCGCCTCCAACAGGCGGGACTGACTCTCGACAAGATCTGAGATGGAGTCCACTGACAGGCCACCCTGTCGGAGGGAGAAGGGGAAGGCAGGAGGAGAGGGAGGGAGAGATTAAGCATTTCAAGTTCAAGTTTCAAAACCTTTAGGAGTTGATTAAAAGGGAGAGTGAAAAACAGAGGTGAGGGAAAAAGGATGAGAAAAGAGTAGGAGAGAAACGATAGTAGGAACGAAGAGAGGGAGACAGAAGAGAGTGAGGAGCAGAGGGAAGAGATGAGAGACAGAGGGAAGGAGAGTGGAACATTAGGGAAGTATGGATGAGAAGGAAGGAGAGGGAGTGAAGGAACAGAAGAACGAGGGAGTGAGAGGATAAACAGAAGGGTGATGGAGAAGGGGGTACAGGTAAAGGGAAAGCAAAATGATTTCAACAATATTTTTCCTGGCTTTCAAAAAAGATTTCCATTAGTTGATCATGTAACAAAATTCTGCCAGTTGCCGTGAAAACTTTCTTGTAAAACTATCCAGTTAATCTTGGGATGAGTATGACATTTTTCCTGGATAACATAATGAGGTAGATTTTATTTTAAGAGAAATTATACAAATGGAGTTTTAAGTTTTCATTTTTGGGAAAAATGTTCTGGGTTTTTTCAGGATAGTTTTCTCATGACTAATTATATGATTTATTTAGTGCATTAGGTCTTTATTACTCCAGTATGAGCACAGAACAATACTTGTCAGTAGAGCGGAGAAAAAGCCTCCCCAACCCAAAACATCTTCCCGCGGACATGATCTCAATAATCGAAAGCAGTTTCCTCTCTACTTCCCTTCCTCTGTTTTGATTTGAAGGTTTTTCAGTTTTCCAAGTAAATCTGAATAAGACGTGTAAAAAGCGTCGCAAAACCAAATTATTATTCACCTCAACTGTCTTGTATCTATCTCTTAGACGTAGAAATTACAATCGCACACAAATCTCCCATCAACATCAATAAATCATTTATTACACATAATTCAAGTTATGCATGAGTAACCTGGTCCCAGATTTATGTGTGCTGTCTCTTATTGTCTTTGTCACGTTTGGCAGCACATGCAGTAAATTGCTTATGTTAGGTTCAGGCCCTAATTAATGGGTGCATCTCAATAGCCTCAAACATGCCTTCCTCCACTAGTCTCCATCCCTTCATTCTGTTCTGACGTGGAATGACTACAGACAAACACTCAGTGAAAACAAATACAGTATCAGGTCCCGCTAACCCTGGCTAGTAATGACAGTGTGTTGGAGTCACCAGCAGAGATGGTGTCTGAGCTCTCACCCAGCAGGACAGCAGGTTAGAGCGCAGCACGATACAGACATTAACATAGCAGGGGCTCAACTTAAATACACACACACGGACTACGCCCCAAATGCATGCACGAATGTGCACACCGTTTTTGCTCTGCTAATATTTTTACTGTGCTGCTGCAGCAAACAACGGTCGGACTCCATACCAGGAAAATGAATTGATTGTGCGAATGATTGTGAATGGAGAGACAGCCAGACAGAGGGCAGACAGATTTAACTGAATGTTCCCTTCGTGCGTGTGTCTCCCGTGGCACCCGATTCCCTATATTGTGCGCTACTTTTGCACGATACGGAGCCATTTGGAATGCAGACCTTTTTTTCATTTCCCAATATCAACGTTGATTACCAGGGTCGAGGTTCTGAGAGAGTAACACCGATAGTCATCGTTGAACTTCTACACCCCAGATTTCTGTTGAAGTTGGCTATATTGTTATCGTGTTCAAATAAAACAACTCAAGATGTATTTTTGAACGGATATGTTTGGATCCGTTTCACCTACGTCACTGTATTTCACAGTTCTCAGGCCTGAGGTATGTGCTGGCTAGTACGTTCAAGTGCCAAAAGCATACAATAGAAATGTTTGATTGTCTTGGAGGAGATATGCCAGCGTGGTCATGCTTTGAAACCGTAGTTTGAAGTCGACAAGTCATGGTTGACAAATGTTTGTTGGATGTTCGACTGCTCTTTTGATAGCCGAAGAGAGGTCCGCGTATTTCAGACCAAAGTAAAGCCCAGACATAGAGACAAGCGTCTACATCTACTTGTCTCTGTGTGTGTGTGTGTCTCTGTGTGTGTATGTGTGTGTGTGTGTGTGTGTGTGTGTGTGTGTGTGTGTGTGTGTGTGTGTGTGTGTGTGTGTGTGTGTGTGTGTGTGTGTGTGTGTGTGTGTGTGTGTGTGTGTGTGTGTGTGTGTGTGTGTGTGTGTGTGTGTGTCTCTGTGTGTGTATGTGTGTGTGTGTGTGTCTGTGTGTGTGTGTGTGTGTGTGTGTGTGTGTGTGTGTGTGTGTGTGTGTGTGTGTGTGTGTGTGTGTGTGTGTGTGTGTGTGTGTGTGTGTGTGTGTGTGTGTGTGTGTGTCTGCGCTCTCCAACTCACCCGTCTCTGCACTCTAGCTTTCTTATCCAGGAACCTGGGTGACAGTGGCTTGCTGTGCAACGCCAGTGCTGCCGATGATGATGAGGATGTAGCACCGCTGAAGGGTGATGAAGACGTGCTACAGAGGGGTTTGTTCCCGTTGCTCTGCTGTTGTTTCTCAGCCCGGAACCTCAGGACGCTGGCCTCGAGATCAAGGCAGTCTCTCCGGCTCTCCTTCAGAGCAAATCAAATCCAACTTTATTTAAAGTGCTTTTATAGTCAATCACAACACACTTTACAGGAAATAGACCTAAAGTAAAAGTGTATTTTCTAGTGTGCGGTTTTTACACTTGTATTTGGATACATGTTGTTTTCTGTATTTTTTTTTTTAATACACTTCATAGTAAAATAATCTAATGAAGTAGATGAACAAAAAAAACCTTCAGAGCATCCTGACGCTGCTTGTATGCCCGGTCGTTGGCTATCGCCTGCGAAAGAGGGATGCCAAACGCCTTGGCGGCTGTCTCTGTGGGATGATGGAAAAGGTAAAAAGAGGTATGGATGGAGGAAAAGAGATTGGGATAGATAGGGAAGGAAAGAGGGAGGAACAGATATTTCATTTCAGTAGCATTTCAACTATCTACTAACCCTAACCCTAACCTTAACCCTTATCCTAACTCCAAACTTCAAAATAGACATTTATGACCCATCTACACATAATACCCCATCATGACAAAGTGAAAACATGTTTTTAGAAATTTTTAGAAATTAAATATCTCATTTACATACACATTCACACCCATGAGTCAGTACTTTGTAGAAGCACCTTTAGCGGCGATTACAGCTTTGAGTTTTTGCTTTGCACAATCTGGATTTTCTCCCATTCCTCCTTGCAGATTTTCTCAAGCTCGGTTAACTTAGATGGGGAGCGGCAGTGAACAGGAATCTTCAACTCTTTCCACAGATTTTCAATGGGATTCAAGCCTGGGCTTTGGCTGGGCCACTCAAGGACTTTCACATTCTTGTTCTGAAGCCATTCCAGCGTTGCTTTGGCAGTATACCTTTGGTTATTGTCATGTTGGAATGCAAATCTTTGCCCCAGTCTAAGGTCATTTGCACTCTGAAGCAGGTTCTCAACAAGGATTTGGCTATATTTGGCTCCATCCATTGTGCCCTCTATCCTTACAAGTCTCCAAGTATCTGCCACTGAAAAGCATCCCCATAGCATGATGCTGCCACCACCATGCTTCATGGTAGGGATGGTGTTAGACAGGTGATGAGCTGTGCCTGGTTTTCTCCATACATATCGCTTTGCATTCAGGCCAGAGAGTTACATTTTTGTCTCATCAGACCACAGCATCTTTTGAATTATGCTCTCAGAGTCTTTTATGTGCCTTTTTGCAAACTTCAGGCGTGCAGTCATGTGCCTTTTTCTCACGAGTGGCTTCTATCTGGCCACTCTCTCCTAAAGCCCAGATTGGTGAAGTGCCATAGAGACTGTTATTTGGCAGCTTCTCCCATTTCAGCCAAGGAACTCTGTAGTTCTGCCAGAGTGGTCATTGGGTTCTTGTTCACCTCCCTGACCGAGGTCTTCCTTGCCCAGTTGCTCAGTTTGGTCGGATGGCCAGGTCTAGGCAGAGTCTGGGTAGTTCTATATTTTTTCAATTTCCCAACACTCTAGACAATGTTTTATACCCTTCCCTAGATATATGCCTCAACACAATTCTATCCCAGAGATCTATGTCCAGTTCCTTGGACTTCATGGTATAGTTTCTGCTCTTATACATGTTATAATCACTTTTGACAGAGTCTTTTTGGCCAAGTCTCTAAGAGCTTTGCACACCTGGATTGTACAATATATGCCCATTACTCTTTTTAAAGTTCTTCAAGCTCTATCAAGTTGGTTGTTGATCATTGCTAGAAGGCTATTTTCAAAACTAGATATAGATTTTCAAGCCACTTTAACTCACGGCTGCAACTAGGCCACTCAGGAACATTGCATGTCATCTTGGCAAGCAACTCCAGTGTAGATTTGGCCTTGTGTTTTAGGTTATTGTCCTGCTGAAAGGTGAATTTGTCTCCCAGTGTGTGTTAGAAAAAAGACTGAAGCAGGTTTTCTTCTAGGATTTTACCTGTGCTTAGCTATATTCCATTGCTTTTTATCCTGAAAAACTCCCTAGTCCTTGCCAATGACAAGCATACCCATAACATGATGCAGTCACCATGCTTTAAAATATGAAGAGTGGTACTCAGTGATGTGCTGTGTTGGATTTGCCCCAAACATTACACTTTGTATTCAGGGCAAAACATATATTTTTTTGCAGTACTACTAAAGTTCCTGGTTGCAAACAGGATGCGTGTTTTGAAATATTTGTTATTCTGTACAGTCTTCCTTCTTTTCACTCTGTCATTTAGGTTAGTATTGTAGAGTAACTAGAATGTTGTTTGATCCATCCTCCGTTCTCATATCACGACCATTAAACTCTGTAACTGTTTTAAAATCACCATTGGCCTCATGGTGAAATCGGTGAGCATATTTCTTCTTCTCTGGCAACTGAGTTAGGAAGGATGCCTGTGTCTTTGTAGTGACTGGGTGTATTAATACACCATCCAAAGCCTAATTAATAACTTCACCATGCTCAAAGGGATATTCAGAGGGATATTTGTTACACATCTACCAATCGGTTCCCTTCTTTGCAAGGCATTGGATAAACCTCCCTGTTCTTTGTGGTTAAATCTGTGCTTGAAATTCACTACTCAATTGAGAGACCTTACAGATAAATGTATGTGTTGAACACAGAATGAGTTCAAGCAACTTATTATGTGATTTGTTAAGCATATTTTACTCCTGAACTTATTTAGGCTTGGCATAACAAAGGGGTTGAATAATTATTGACTCAATATATTTCAGCTTTTCATTATTATTTGTTTTTTTAATTTCAACAAACAAAATTCCCCTTTGACATTATGGGATATTGTGTGTAGATTGGTGACAAGAAATCTCAATTTAGTCCATTTTAAATTCAGGCTGTCACACAATAAAATGTGGGAAAAAATAAAGGCATATGAATACTTTATGAAAGCACTGTACATGTAAACAGGGGTAATGGTGACCAGTAGCAGTATAAATAGATAGATATAATGGTAATGGAAATCAATAATCAATGAACAGTAGTGTAATGGTAGTAATAAATTGAATCAATGATCATCAGCAGCGTAGCTGTGAGGGGTTGTGTGTGTGTGGGTGTAAGTTTGTGGCATCAGCAATGAGTGTGTGAGTGAGGATGTATGTGAGTGTGTGTATGTGAGTATGTGTGTGCGAGTAAGAGTGACAGTGAGGGTGTGTGTGTTTGAGTGGGTAGAGAGCTGTGGATGAGCATAGAGCCCAGTGTGTATAGTCTGTGGGAGAGAGAGAGCAGTAGCCATTTAACAGTCTGACGGCCAGGGGATAGAAGCTGTTTAGGAGTCTGTTTGTCTGAGCTTTGATGCACCGGTATTGTCTGCTGGACGGGAGCATGGAGAACAGTCCATGCCTCAGGTGGCTGGAGTCTTTGGCAATTTGTCAGTCTTTCTCAGATACCGCCTAGCATGTGCATATGGCTGGGAGCTCACCACCAGGGATGTGCTAACCTGTCCGCACCCCCCTCTGTAGGGCCTTCCTGTCGGTGATACAACCAGTCAGAATGCTCTCGATGGTGTAACTGTAAAGATTCTTGAGGATCTTAGGGGCCATGCTAAATAGTTTCAGCCTCCTGAGGGAGAAGAGCCAATGGTGTGCCTTCTTTGTGACTGTGTTGGTGTGAGAGGACCATGTTAAGTCCTCAGTGATGTGGACACCAAGGAACTTGAAGCTCTTGACCCTCCCCATTGCGGCCTACCACCGTCGTGTCGTCAGCAAACTTGATGATGGAGTTGGAGTTGTGCGTGGCCACACAGTTGTGGGTAAACAGGGAGTACAGGAGGGGGCTGAGCACACACCCCTGGGGGGCCCCAGTGTGGAGGTTGAGGGTCAGCGTGGCGGAGGTGTTGTTGCCTACTCTCACCACCTGGGGTAGGTCGGTCAGGAAGTCCAGAATCCAGTTGCAGAGGAAGGTGTTCAGTCCCAGGATCCTGAGCTTTTCCAACAGTCTGACTGTGAACATTTGTACGAAAACCAAATTAAGGAAGACATAGACGCTATTAAAAACAACTGAAATGGCAATATGAAAATAAATGGGTGAAGGAGATTAATCCCAATCCCAAATGGAGAACCTTTTGTTTGATTAAGAGTGCATTTGTGTGTGAGAGATATATTATGTACAACCTACCAAAAGCAAAAGAAAGATCGCTATGTGCACAGGTAAGATCAGCGATATTGCCCCTGCTATTGAAACAGGTAAGATCAGCGATATTGCCCCTGCTATTGAAACAGATCGCTATTGTGGTGAAATGGAAGAGGAAAGACTATGTAACTATTGTGACCTCGGAGAGATCGAGAATGATATTCATTTTATCCTCTATTGCCGTTTTTACCACAATATACGCTTGTCCTTATTCCAGAAAGCCCATCAGATATACCCTGGCATTATGTGGCTGAGCGATGAAGGGACAGAATTTATTTTTTTGTCCATTGTGTATTTCTGTTTGCTGAATTTTTTGATAAAGCCCGGAATAAAAGAAAAAGGGCGACCTATAACTATAGTGAACAAAAATATAAACGCCACATGCAACAAACTCAAAGATTTTACTGAGTTACAGTTCATAAAAAGAAATCAGTCAATTGAAATAAATTAGCCGTAATCTATGGATTTCACATGACTGAGCAGTAGCACAGCCAGGGGGGAGCAAGGCCCAGCCAATCCCAATGAGTTGAGGAAGCCGGATGTGGTGGTCCTGGGCTGGCGTGGTTTCACGTGGTCTGCGGTTGGGAGGCCGGTTGGACGTACTGCCAAATTCTCTAAAACGATGTTTGGCGACTTGTGGTAGAAAAATGAATATTCAATTCTCTGGCAATATCTCTGGTGGACATTTCTGCTGTCAGCATGCCAATTAGACACTACATCAAAACTTGAGACATTTGTGGCATTGCGTTGTGTGACAAAACTGCACATTTTAAAGTGATCTCTTATTGTCCGCAGCACAAGGTGTACCTTTGTAATGATCATGCTGTTTAAACAGCTTATTGATATGCCACACCTGTCAGGTGGTGGATTATCTTGGCAAAGGAGAAATGTTTATTAACAGGGATGTAACCAAATTTGTGCACAAAATTTGAGAGAAATAAGCTTTCTGTGCGTCTGGAAAATTTCTGGGATCTTTTATTTCAGCTCATGAAACATGGGACCAACACTTGATATGTTGCATTCATATTTTTGTTCACCATAAATTATAAAAAATATTTAGCTCCAGACATAGGCATATGTACACTGAGTATACCAAACATTAGGAACACCTTCCTAATATTGAGTTGCACCCCCTTTTGGCCTCAGAACAGCAATTCGTCGGGACATGGACTCTACATTCCACAGGGATGCTGGCCCATGTTGACTCCAATGCTTCCCACAGTTATGTCAAGTTGGCTGGATATCCTTTGGGTGGTGGACCATTTTTGATACACACAGGAAACTGTTGAGTGTAAAACCCCAGCAGCGTTGCAGTTCTTGACACAAACCAGTGTGCCTGTCACCTACTACCATGCCCCATTCAAAGGTACTTAAATATTTTTTCTTGCCCATTCACCCTCTGAAGGGCACACACACACAATCCATGTCTCAATTGTCTCAAGGCTTAAAAATCATTTTTTAACCTGTCTCCTCCCATTCATTTACAATGATTGAAGAAGATTTAACAAGTCACATCAATAAGGGATCATAGCTTTCACCTGGATTAACCTTGTCAGTCTACGTCATGGAAAGAACAGGTGTTCTTAATGTTTGTATACTCAGTGTATATAAATTGTGTGTGGGCCTACAATATATCTCTCTCACTTGAATCTTCTCTTCGTGACAGACCAGGGTTAAATGCCTTCCATTTCATTTTTCTGTATTTATTTATCTGTATTTTAATTGTATTTTTTAAATTATTATTGCTTGGGTAACCTTTTCCACTATTATGTATTTATTTATTTTTCATTCTTTATGCGGTGCGCACTATGCAGAACACCGGAATAATTATCACTGTGAATCATTGTAATGTTTGTTTATGTGTCAATTAATCCCGTAAGGAATGGGTTGCCAACTGGCAATTTGAGTAAACAATTTTTGTTAATGAATGAATTCATATAAAACACACAAGCACACACACACATCCGCACACACTCCTGCTGTGAAGAGTCCGTAAGACCTAAAGCTGGTCAGACATGGGAGACTGGCAGAGTGCCAAGAGGTAAAGCTCTAAGGATAGGTGGATTGAAACTGAAATACCTCTTAAACCTGAAATACACCTCTCTCTTTCTCTGTCTCTGTCTCTGTTGTTTTGACCCTCCCGGCCTCTCCTCTCATCTTTACGCTCTCTCTTTCTCTCCCTCTTTCTTTTTCGTCTCTCTTTTAACTCTCACTCTATCTCTCAAACCCTCCTCGCTCTCCACTCTCTATCATTCTCTCTCTATCTACCACTATTCTCTCTCTCTTGCTAGGTTTCCACCCAATTGGCGTCAGGTTTTCATGCAAATATTCAAAAATCTGCATAAATAAAATATGTACATTTTCCCACCAGTGGCGTTTCCACCAAACTGACTTGTTGTGGATGAAAATCAGTGTGTGATGGCGTAGTGCACAATGTTCATTGTGTTTCCATTGCATTTTCAACTCTACCGATAGTTTTGTCACAAAAACTGCTGCTTTAATAGCAAATGTGTCTACTCTGGTCTTGGCACCTGCTCTCTAGCTAACATATCGTAGATACAATGTGGGTAGGCTCTGCGGGTAGGTAAATCTACATGATGAGATTATTATGGATCAGAGCGATAATATTTTTATTTGTCAAACAGCGGTCAAGCATCGATCATCATGTCACCAGAATAAGACCCTCGACATTTATTGGAAAGGAGCATCAAGCTCATCACTGCACTTTCATCACCCTGTGTAGTTCGTCATAATTTATTTAATCTGTAGCCTAATAAACTGCATGCTTTCCCAAGTCGTTATGGGAGGATCACACACCATGTCATCGCGTGACTCCAAGTTTACTTCGATATGATGGCAGTGGTGTAAAGTACTTAAGTAAAAATACTTTAAAGTACTACTTAATTAAGTCATTTTTGGGGGAATCAGTAATTTACTTTACGATTCATATTTTTGACAACTTTTACTTTTACTTCACTACATTTCTAAAGAGAATTATGTACTCTTTACTCCATACGTTTTCCCTGACACCCAAAAGGACTCGTTACATTTTGAATGCTTAGCAAGACCGAAAAATGGTCCAATTCACACACTTATCAAGAGAACATCCCTGGTCATCCCTACTGCCTCTGAAAATAAAAAAATAAAAAACTACAACATGTGGCCATCTGCTTTGCTTAATATAAGGAATTTGAAATGATCTATACTTGTACTTTTACTTTTGATACTTAAGTACATTTTAGCAATTACATTTACTTTTGATACTTAAGTATATTTAAAACCAAATACTTTTATACTTTTACTCAATTTGTGTTTTACTGGGTGACTTTCACTTTTACTTGAGTCATTTCGTATTAAGGTATCTTCACTTTTACTCAAGTATGACAATTGGGTACTTTTCCCACCACTGTATGATGGTTATTATATCAATATTTGCGCATAAAGGCTTCTCCACCACCATTTCTCGCATACTAAATTTTACCGACACAAAAAGACCCCACCATGTCGGGATTTCTAAAATTGTATTGAAATTTCCTGTTTCGGTCACAGCTGTCAAGATTTTGTTTTATACTGTATGACATTACTCACATAAAAACTGTGGGTGGGAATGGGGTTTCTGTCTCCCATTTTCATTCTCTCTCTCGCTCTCTCACCCTCTCCCTCTCCCTCTCCCTCTCCCTCCCTCCTCTCTCACCCCGCCTCTCCCTGTCTCTCAAACCTTCCTTCTTTCTTTCTCCCCCACCCTCTCTCTCTTCCCTTCACCCCTCTTCTTATCCTTTCCTTGAAGCTGGTTCAAGGTACACGAAAGCCATGGACACGTGTATGTAGGTACATCAACTGACTAAATCCTCCCGCAGATGCCACTGTTTGGTTGCAGGCCAGTGGCTAGCTACAGTAGCTAACGGGCTAACTAGTTAATAGGCTTACTGGCTAATTAGCAAGCATGTAGCTAGCCGACTAGCGTGCTAATAAGCTATATAGTGACCAGCGGACTAAGGTTTAAGAGGCACACTACACTACTAGACCATGTGTGTTGTGGTTTTTCATTGTGAGCTCAAGGGGTTTAGAAGGGTAAAGTAGGCCTACACTTTGTCATTGCAGAGCGAGAAGTCAATATTGCATTATGTGAGTATAAATGACTATGTTTCTGGTCACTTAACCCAAAATATTGTGGGACATGGACCATCATGAAAATACATTGTAAACAACTACCATGCTTTCATGTTTCACTAGTATCACTACATGTTGCTAGTACAAAACCATGGTATTATTATCAAAAATTCTATGGTACTATCATGGTGTTTTGGTCACTAGCGTGGGTTGAAAATACCATGGTATTTGCAACAGTACCATGGTATTTTCCTTCCATGGTAGTAACCAAAAAAACACGATAGTACCACAGTATTGTTTTCATTGTACTACCATGACAGGAAAATACCATGATACATTTTTTTTAAGGATCCTGCACACTTTCTGACTGCTGTCAGGCGACAAATACAGTTAGCATGAATAAACGATAGAAAGTACACAACAAGACAATTAGCAGAAACACCTGAGTGTTAATGTTATTGCGATTAACAACCATCTAAATGCATTTGCTCCAGATTAGGCTACCCATACCACTTTACCCACTGTGCTACCTTCACAGATAAGAGGCTGAAGCCTTAAAGGAACAAGCACAACTGGCATCCATCCATCCATCCATCCATGGCTGTAGAAGAGGGTAAACAGACACGTAAACACAGTATACACAAACTTTTATTTTGTGAAATGTGCTTTTACACACCCGAACGGTTTGGCCTACAAACTATTATGGAAGGAGGAGACTCTCACGAACACGATGCTGTTCTCCGCTTTGCTCGACGACCCCCACCAGTCGTCTTGGAACTTGTCTGAAGTCGGTATAGCCGATCTTCCAACTTCTGTCTGTAGCGTCTGAACAGTTTAGGCTAGACACTTATATGACCACTCTGTGTAAAGGTGAGACTCCCACAGGCCTCACGTCTGAATGTCCCTCGGTACCAGTCAAAAACATTTACGGAAGTATATTTGGAGACTGTTTACTGACAAAATAAGGGTTTAAATACATGTAAACAATATGTATATATATTGGATAAATACTTCAGAACAAGCTTCCTTTAGATTTTTTCTGGGGGGCTATCTGTTGTTCCATGTAGTGAATCTGTTATTCAATGCAATTATATGGGCTAATATCAGTAATTTTTCATCAAATACAGTGCATTCGAAAAGTATTCAGACCCCTTGATTTTTTCCACATTTTGCTATGTTACAGCCTTATTCTAAATTTGATTTTAGTTTTTTTTCTTCATAAATCTACACACAATAACCCTTAATGACAAATTCAAAACTGGTTTTTAGAAATGTTAGCAAATATATATATATTTTTTGAAGTCGGAAGTTTACATACTCTTAGGTTGAAGTCATTCAAACTTGTTTTTCAACCACTCCACACATTTCTTGTTAACAAACTATAGTTTTGGCAAGTCGGTTAGGACATCTACTTTGAGTATGACACAGGTCATTTTTCCAACAATTGTTTACAGACAGATTATTTCACTTACAATTCACTGTATCACAATTCCAGTGGGTCAGAACTTTACATACACTAAGTTGACTGTGCCTTTAAACAGCTTGAAAAATTCCAGAAAATGATGTCATGGCTTTAGAAGCTTCTGATAGGCTAATTGACATAATTTGAGTCAATTGGAGGTGTACCTGTGGATGTATTTCAAGGCCTACCTTCAAACTCAGTACCTCTTTGCTTGACATCATGGGAAAATCTAAAGAAATCAGCCAAGACCTCAGAAAATAAATTGTAGACCTCCACAAGTCTGGTTCATCCTTGGGAGCAATTTCCAAACGCCTGAAGGTACCACGTCCATCTGTACTAACAATAGTACGCAGGTATAAACCCCATGGGAACACGCAGCCACCATAACGCTCAGGAAGGAAACGCGTTCTGTCTCCTAAAAGTGCAAATCAATCCCAGAACAACAGCAAAGGACCTTGTGAAGATGCTAGAGGAAACAGGTACAGAAGTGTCTATATCCACAGTAAAACGAGTCCTATATCGACATAACCTGAAAGGCCGCTTAGCAAGGAAGAAGCCAATGCTCCATAAAAAAAGCCAGACTACGGTTTGCAACTGCACATGTGGACAAAGATCGTACTTTTTGGAGAAATGTCCTCTGGTCTGATGAAACTGTTTGGCCATAATGACCATTGTTATGTTTGGAGGGAAAAGGGGGAGGCTTGCAAGCCAAAGAACACCATCCCAACCATGAAGCACGGGGGTGGCAGCATCATGTTGTGGGGGTGCTTTGCTTCAGGAGGAACTGGTGCACTTCACAAAATAGATGGCATCATGAGGGAGGAAAATTATGTGGATATATTGAAGCAACATCTCAAGACATCAGTCAGGAAGTTAAAGCTTGGTCGCAAAGGGGTCTTCCAAATGGACAATGACCCCAAGCATACTTCCAAAGTTGTGGCAAAATGGCTTAAGGACAACAAAGTCAAGGTATTGAAGTGGCCGTCACAAAGCCCTGACCTCAATCCTATAGAACATTTGTGGGCAGAACTGAAAAAACGTGTGCAAGCAAGGAGGCCTACAAACCTGACTCAGTTACACCAGCTCTGTCAGGAGGAATGGGCCCAAATTGGTGTCACAGGAAGGCCAAAAAGATCATCAAGGACAACAACCACAGAAGCCACTGCCTTTTCACCGCGCTATCATCCAGAAGGCGAGGTCAGTACAGGTGCATCAAAGCGGGGACAGAGAGACTGAAAAACAGCTTCTATCTCAAGGCCATCAGACTGTTAAACAGCCATCACTAACAGTGAGTGGCTGCTGCCAACATACTGACTCATCTCTATCCACTTTAATAATGAAAAAAGTTATGTAATAAATGTATCACAAGCCCTGACCTCAATCCCATAGAAAATTTGTGGGCAGAACTGAAAAGCGTGTGCAAGCAAGAAGGCCTACAAACCTGACTCAGTTACACCAGCTCTGTCAGGAGGAATGAGACAAAATTCACCAAACGTATTGTTGGAAGCTTGTGGAAGGCTACCCGAAACATTTGACCCAAGTTAAACAATTTAAAGGCAATGCTACCAAATACTAATTGAGTGTATGTAAACTTCTGACCCACTGGGAATGTGATGAAAGAAATAAAAGCTGAAATAAATCATTCTCTCTACTATTATTCTGACATTTTACATTCTTAAAATAAAGTGGGGATCCTAACTGACCTATGACAAGGTGATTTCTACTAGGATTAAATGTCAGGAATTGTGAAAAACTGAGTTTAAATGTATTTGTCTAAAGTGTATGTAAACTTCCGACTTCAACTGTATATGTATTATATTTACATAAATATTCAGACCCTTTTCTCAGTATTTTGTTGAAGCACCTTTGGCAGCGATTACAGCCTCACATTTTCTTGGGTATGACGCTACAAGCTAGGCACACTTGTATTTGGGGAATTTCTCCCACTCTTCTCTGCAGATCCTCTCAAGCTCTGTCAGGTTGGATGGGGAGCGTCACTGCATAGCTGTTTTCAAGTCTCTCCAGAGATGTTTGATCAGGTTCAAGTCCAGGCTCTGACTGGGCCACTGAAGGACATTCAGAGACTCGTCCCGAAGCCACTCCTGCGTTCTCTCGGCTGAGTGCTTAGGGTCGTTGTCTTGTTGGAAAGTGAACCTTTGCCCCTGTCTGAGGTCCTGAGCGCTCTGGAGCAGGTTTTCATCAAGGATCTCATGTAGTTTTCTCCATTCATCTTTCCCTCGATCCTGACTAGTCTCCCAGTCCCTGCCACTGAAAAACATCCCCCCCAGTATGATGCTGCCACCACCATGCTTCACCGTAGGGATGGTGCCAAGTTTCCTCCAGATAAGACGCTTGGCATTCAGGCAAAAGAGTTCAATCTTTGTTTCAACTGACCAGAGAATATTGTTTCTCATGGTCTTAGAGTCCTTTAGGTGCCTTTTGGCAATCTCCAAGAGGGCTGTCATGTGCCTTTTACTGAGGAGTGGCTTCCATCTGGCCACTCTACCATAAAGGCCTGATTGGTGGAGTGCTGCAGAGATGGTTGTTCTTCTGAAAGGTTCTCCCATCCCCACAGAGGAACTCTGGAGCTCTGTCAGGGTAACCATCGGGTCCTTGGTCACCTCCCTGACAAGGCCCTTCTCCACCGATTGCTCAGTTTGGCCAGGTGGCCAAGTCGAGGAAGAGTCTTGGTGGTTCCAAACTTATTCCATTTAAGAATGATGGAGGCCACTGTGTTCTTGGGGACCTTCAATGCTATATAAGTGTTTTCTTACCCTTCCCCAGATCTGTGCCTCGATACAATCCTGTCTTGGCGCTGTACGGTCAATTTCTTCTACATCATGGCTTGGTTTTTGCTCTGACATGCATTATCAACTGTGGGACCTTATGTAGACAGGTGTGTGTCTTTCCAAATCATGTCCAATCAATTGATTGTACCACAGGTGGAATCCAATCAAGTTGTTGACACATCTCAAGGATGATCAATGGAAACAGGATGCACTTGAGCTCAAACCTATTTTCGCTTGTCATTGTGCGGTATTGTATGTAGATTGATGAGGATTTTTATTGATTCCATTTTAGAATAAGGCTGTAACGTAACAAATTGTGGAAAAAGTCAAGGGGTCTGAATATTTCCGAAGGCAGTGAATATACAGTATATACCAGTCAAAAGTTTGGACACACCGACTCATTCAAGGGTTATTCTTTATTTTTACTATTTTCTACATTGTGGAATAATAGTGAAGACATCAAAACTATGAAATAACACATATGGAATCATGTAGTAAGCAAAACAGTGTTAAACAAATCAAAATATATTTTATATTTGAGATTCTTGGAATTAGCCACCCTTTGCCTTGATGACAGCTTTACACACTGTTATTTCATCGTTTTGATGTCTTCACTATTATTATACAATGTAGAAAATAATAAAATAAAGAAAAACCCTTGAATGAGTAGGTGTGTTTTGTCTGGTACTGTATATATTTATTTCTTATAGGCTTCAAGGGGTCTTAAAATTCAAAATAAAATAGAAAAATGACCATCTTAAAACAATACCATATAGCTTAGTAGTACCCCCCCCCCCCCGGCTTAGACAGGGCTTAGAGTCTTATGGGTTAATTAGCATTTGTTGGCATTAGCGTTAGTGACGCTACTCGCCTCTGATCACTTGAGCGTTCGTTTACCCTCGTTTGTTTTCGACCACTCCATCCCTTCATCCATTCATCCATCCCTGCCAAACCCCTAATGTTCTGACTGAGCATTAAGTACTATCATCTTAGGAGATTTACCCAGACACAGACCTGAGAGCACCAAAGGACAGACAGGCAGGCAGGCTGGCCACTGCCCTTCGTAACACAACAGGCTCTCTAGCTGGCCCTCATGACAGACAGGCTTCCCTAGGTATTGTCCTAGCTTGGCTAGTAGCTAGCTTAATCAACAGGCAGGTTGCCTAATCCCAACCCTAGATAAAACAGCAGGCTTGCTGGTCACTGGCCTAGGTAACAGGCTGGCTAGCTGGCCATAATGCTAACAGGTTGGCCGCTGGCCTGGGTAAAACGTTTGCTAGCTGTTCATAATGCTAACACGTTGGCCAATGGCCTAGGTAACAGGCTAGCTTGCTGGCCATAATTCGAACAAGTTGTCCATTGGCTTGGGTAACAGGGTGGCTAGCTGGCCGTAATGCTAACAAGTAGATTGGCTGGCCACTGTTCTGGGGTAGGCCTAATACAACAGACTGGCTAGCAGACCCTGTCCTGTCACGGGTAGTCTAATCAACCCTAACCCTGGTAAGATAACAGGCTGGCTAGATGGCTCTGCCCTGAAGGCAACCAGCTGGAGGAGAAAGAGAACATCTCTTTATTCTCCCTGATCACACCTCCACATGGCCAGCACTGGGCCAAGGAGAGGATAACAGAGTGTGTGTGTAAGGGGGGGGGGGGGGGAGAGACTGTGTACACGTGTGTGCATGTGCCTTTTCGTTATTTGTCAGTGTGTGTGAGAAGGAGAAAAGCGACTGTGAAGTGACTGTGTACGCATATACTTGTGTGCACATGCCGTTTGTGTCGGTCAGAGGGTGTGTGTGCATGTGTGTCAGAAAGAGAGCGAGAGACAGACTGGGCGCATGCCTTTATTTTCTGGGTCAGTTCGTGTGCGCGTGTGAATGTTTATGAGAGTGTATCAGTGTGTACACTCAGGAGGCAGTGTTGAAACCTTCTACAACAGACAACAGTTGCAAAAAATGAGTAATCTGCAGTATAAAGAGGCCCTTGCCTCTTGGGGTGGAAACCGAGCTCACTGTCGTGAACACAATGATTTCACAGGCATTAAGCAGTTAGTCCCCGTTAAACAATGAAGAGGTAGAAAAGCTACTGGCCTGTAGGTCAACAGTGCTTGATGATTTGACGAGCATTAGTCACTTAATTGTCATTACGGAATAGAGAAGGAGGACTGGAGCTACTGTACTGTACGTCAACAGTGGTTGATCATTTCACAGGCATTAGTCAATTAGTCAAGAAGGAGTAGAAGCTCCTGTAGACCTACGTCAATAGCGGTTAGTCTGTCTCAGAGCTGTGTATCTAAGTACATGACTCTGGTCTGTCTGACCTTCTGAGGTATGGTATGTGGTCTTCGGTTTTAACAAAGAGTACTGAGTCATAGGTGTGCGTCCTTAACCAGCACCCTATTCCCTACATAGTGCACTATATAGGGTGCCATTTTGGATGCAACCCCACAGTGGAAGATTTCGACACTTCATAATCTAGTTTATGGGTGGGGGGGGGCTTACCTCGCTCTTTCTCTTTCTTTTCTTTGGAGAAGGAGTCAAACTTCCTCCTGAGCGATTTTCTCCTCTTACGGATTTCTGGAAAAAAGTGGACAAAAAAAATAGGTAGTTAAAAAAAAGACCAAAAAAGACAAAAAGAAACAAGAAGAGGTTGTTTGTTCATGAGAGTGAAGAGTAATGTAACGTTTGCCTGGTGACGTTTTAACTGGCTTCTTTATAATCTGCGTCTTACTTGCAGTTTATTTGAATTCACATCCCAAATGACACCCTATTCCCTATATACAGTATAGCACACTACGCCCTATCGGCCCTGGTCAAAACTCCCCAACCCTGTTCCTGAAGAGCTATGCTCTTGTAGCTTTTTGCTCCAACCCCTGATTCAGATGATCAAACAGCTAATTACTAGAATCAGGTGCACTAGATTAGGTTTGGAGTGAAAACCTACAGGACGGTAGCTCTCCAGGAACACGGTTGGAGAGCCCTGATACAGGGGATAGGGCGCCATTTGGCACACATCCTCGGTAATGTTGGGTTTTCTCCTACTCCTCCCACCATATCGTCTCCTTGTAAAAAAAGGAACCATAAACGATGCTAAACAAACATACACACATGTAAACCGGGATCGAATATTAGCACAAAATCTCCACCCGTGTGAAGACCAAACAAGAGAAGAAGAAAACGCATGTCCGCCCGCACGCCCCGCCAACGCACCGCGGCAAGTTGCTTTCCTGAGAATGACATCTATTCCTCAATTCAGGCGGTACTAAGAATAGACCTTTTTACAACATCAAGTCTTTGCGTGTGTGTTTGTATAGGCCACAGCCTCCTGTACTGCCTTTGTAGCCTTTAGCCAGAGGGTGACACCAGAGAAACTACATGCAGATCAAGGATGTGATTTTACAACCTAAACATGCTCTGACAAGCTTTATCTGGAAGACATCACTGTTTGGGTTTTGGGGCTTTAAAGATCACAGTCGTGTGTACAGTCTGCGCGTGTGTGTGTTTGTAAGGTAGCACGCCTTTGCTGTTTAGGACTGGTTTGTTGCAGAATCCTTGATCTTCCAAGACTAGAATGTATTTTTCTTTGTTTCTCTCAACATGATTGGGCCTGGGCACAGATCTGGGATCAGCTTAAACTCACAGAATCCCAATCCTCACCACTAATGGGGAAACAACAGAACTGACTCTACACCAGTGTCTAGATGCAACTTCATCCTTAAGGGCTGACCGGATAGGAGTTTTGAAAGCCTCGAAATGTAAATGATCCGAGCAGTCAAATCCCCATGTGAAGAGGTTTGTTTGTGTGTGTATGTGTGTGCGTGTGTGTGTGTGTGTCAAGGGTTTAAAGGGGGTCAAATTCCCATGACTACAGGAAATTAAAGTTTATTTCCACGGCAATCGTCTCCTCCCACTCGGCACATGCCAGAGCAAGGGTTAATCTTTGAGCAAACTCAACGCTCCGTGTGTGTGTATTCCCACATGCAATGTACTAAGTATGTGTGTGTGTGTGTGTGTGTGTGTGTGTGTTTGACAATGGAGTGCACACTTAAGGTTTGGGGATGTGTGTGTGTGTGTGTGTGTTTGCCAATGGCTTGCACACTTTAAGATTAGAGGACTGACACACACACAGAGTGGTGAGAGATAGATTTAGGCAAAGCAAAAAATCTGAAAGAAAGGCCCAATTGGGGCTGAGAGAGAAAGAAACAGAAGGACAGAAATAGCATGCAAGAGAAATAAAGGAAGTAAGAAAATAACGACAGACCCTGTGGGATTGCTTCCTATATCCATGAGAAAATGAGACATAAAAAATCAGTCTCTAGAGTTGCCAAATAAGCACCACTCTGACTGCTAAGAACAGAGATTTCAGAAAGAATCCATCCATCAAGCGTAGCCAAGGCGTTGCCAGGAAACCAACAACAAACAAACACACACGCATGCACACACACACACACTGTAAAAATAAACCAGAGGTTCTGGAATTGGCTCAAACAGCGGGATCAGAATAGAAACCTATGGCGACCTCCCTCCATCCCTCAAGCAGATAGCTCCCATAAGAGTCTTCAGTGTGTGTGGACGTGTTTAACTACCAATAGTAAACAAACAAACATTTGACCAACTCGGGACATTTTGTTATTCCCCACGAGGACAAATGCTATTTCTAGGGGGTTAGGGTTAAGGTTAGAATTAGTGTTAGGGTTATAATTACGTTAAGGGTTAGGGTTAGGAGCTAGGGTTCGTTTTAGGGTCAGGAGCTAGGGTTAGGTTTAGGGTTAAGGTTAGGTTAGGTTTTTGGTTTAAGGTTAGGGTTAGGGTTAGGTTTAAGAGGGTTTATGTTTACGTTGGTATCAAACCTTCCACGGGCCTATTGGAACTTTCTGCCCTGTTTCTGTGTTGTACATCTGACCGGTCTGGAGAGGGTGGGAGAACATGAGAGGCCGAGAGCTCCAAGGGGTCACCCACAACAGTTCAAATACAGGAGGAAGATAATTATCAATAAAATCTTGAAAGTAAAAAGGTTTAATCTTAAGCCAAATTTCACATAAAATCACAATAAAACATGCATACTGGAATAATTCAATAAATAAATAAATAAATAAGTAAGTACTTAATTGGAAATCCCCCCAAAAAGGATGAAGGGATTACGTGCTATGTTAATTAGGCCCTCTCTAACTCCCACTGTCAGTACTTTATACTACTCCTTAACATTCATACCAAGTGGAGCCAAGGTCTTAAGTTTGGATATCCACCTTGATTCAGCTGCTCTTCTCTGGCCTATGGTCCAGGAGGCTTTCATCTCCCGACCGGTAATGCAGAGGGAGGTTGTATAGTGGATTTGAAAGTGTTTCACCAGGTGTGTTTGTAATGTGTTTTTTTCAATTGTTTAGAGGTGCTGTTTGAGGCGTGTCAAGACTGCGTGACCGGTTTCTCCTCTATAAATGTTGTGGCATAATGTGCATATTATGGCATAAACAGTGTTGGTGCTCTGAATGGTCATGAGTTGTGGGATAGGACTGGAGGTTTGTGCATGTGGATTTTGAACGTGTTGAAGTTGTCTATGGTACTGTTGTTCAATAGGTGGTTTTGGAGTGGGCTTATTGGAACATTTGACAAAAATTAAGAGATCCCTTAGGTTGGGGTTTCTGCGAACAGCTGATGAAGGTCTGAATTCCTGGAGTGGGGGAAATGTACGTCGTGTTTGGGTGAACGCGACTTTGAGTCTAGAATGAAGGAGTCTGTTTATGTCTGAGAAGGTGCTGGTGATGGATATAATCTGGGGTTCTGTATCTGTTGGGGGGATAGGAACAGGGGGTCTGGGAGAGGTCTGAGGGTGGAGGACAGGGATAGGATGGGGGGGATAGGGATAGGGACCCAGAATCAGGAAAGGGATAAGAATAGGTATGAGCTGTTCTCCCAGGTCAGGAGTCAGTGCCTGGTCCAGAGTTCTGCAGGGAGAGTTATGGAGGTTAGGGTTAAGGTTAGGGTTAAGGTTAGGGTTAAGGTTAGAGTTAAGGTTAGGGTTAAGGTTAGGGTTAGGGTTAAGGTTAAGGTTAAGGTTAGAGTTAAGGTTAGGGTTAAGGTTAGGGTTAAGGTTAGGGTTAGGGTTAGGGTTAAGGTTAAGGTTAAGGTTAGAGTTAAGGTTAGGGTTAAGGTTAGGGTTAATGTTAAGGTTAGGTTTGGGATTAGGGTTGTGGTTAAGGGGATCAGGCTCATCTGTTCTGGGTGAGGCCTGCCAGTGTGTTTGCCTTTATGTACCTCAATGACCGCTTTGAGTATCCCCTCTTCCCCAGTGCACTAAATAGGGTCTGTGTGGCTGAATGAAAGTCTTTCTGTTGTGTACATAGTCTACGGAATCGAATGAGTTGTGATTTGACAATGCCAGTGAATGGGTAGATGGATGACATATTTAACTGTTATGGTAGGATGATGGTTATTGGGTATTTCAATGAATGTTGTGAAATGTACCAGATCATGTTCCCACACTCCGAAGATATCATCCAGGTATCGTCTATAAAACATGGGATGCAATGGGCATTTAACCAAGGCTGTCAATTCCCAGTCTGCCATATAGATATATAGGCTGGGGCAAACTTTTTACCCATCGCCATCCCATGAATCTGAAAGTAGTGTTTATTATTAAATGTGAAATCATTGATTCTTAATCCAAGTTCTAGAAGCTGTATGAGGTGTGAGTCTGGTCTATCTGAATCTGGATTGCAGGGTCTGCAGCTGCTCAACCTGACAAAATATCTGTGTTGGTGTAGAGAGAATCTACAGTATATCTATAGTGAATAGGTATGCATGTGCTGGGACTGAAATGTTGTGAAGTGTGTCTATGAAATGGTATGCATCCTTAAGGTAGTAGCTAGGGTGCCTTTGTGAGATGGGATTGAGGAAGTAGTCAATAAATTTGGCTGCTGGCGAGGACTCGCTCCCACAGATGGAGGTTAGGGTTAAGGTTAGGGTTAAGGTTAGGTTAAGGTTAAGGTTAAGGTTAGGTTTGGGGTTAGGTTTGGGGTTAGGTTTGGGGTTAGGTTTGGGGTTAAGGGGATCAGGCAATCTGTTCTGGGTGAGGCCTGGTTAGGATAGGGTTAGGGTTAAGGTTAGGGTTAGGGTAAGGGTAAGAGTACGAGTTAAGGTAAGGTTTAGGGTTAGGGTTAGGGAACATAGAATTTTGAATGGGACTGAATTGTGTGTCTCCACAAGATTAGCTATACAAGACTGTGTGTGTGTGTGTGTGTGTGTGTGTGTGTGTGTGTGTGTGTGTGTGTGTGTGTGTGTGTGTGTGTGTGTGTGTGTGTGTGTGTGTGTGTGTGTGTGTGTGTGTGTGTGTGTGTGTGTGTGTGTGTGTGTGTGTGTGTGTGTGTGTGTGTGTGCATGAATGTGTGCATGTACTGTACTTTCTCAGACATCAGCTCGCTCCCATATTTTGTACATAAGCCATCACTGAAACAGTAGTGGGCCTGATACACCAGCGGAGTTGGGTGGCTAACTAGTGGAGGCTGTGTCCAAAATGGCAGCATACTCCCTTTATAGTGCACTACTTTTGATAAGAGCCCTATGGACTTTGGTCAAAAGTAGTGCGCTATAAAATAAATAGGGTGTCATTTGGGACAAAGACACAGCAGTAACACACATGGGAGGTGGCTGGCTAGCTAACAGAGACTCTGTATGAGGTCTCCACCCCAGGGAGAGGGACAGGAATATTCCCAAACATTACGGACTCTGACTGATCCCCCTCCCTGTGACAGTTATAAACACTGGCCCCCTCCGTTTTATATTTGTATGTGTTTTATTTATTTATACAGTATATTGTATATCGAGTCATGCTGCTATAGAGTTATCTGACCCTGACTGACTGATTTAACTGTTTTCTATTTATGTATTCTGCAGCTCAACAGAGAATGAAATGCAGTAAAAAAAAAAATCTATTTTAGTCTTAATAATATAGTGTTGTCCAATAACTTTGACAATATTCGATTTCAAGATTCTGTAAGGAATGAATTGTTGACATATAATTAGAATGTACTGGAACAGATTAGGTGAAAACTGATTTGAAATGTTTGACAGATTTTCTTTGTTCCATCCATGACTGGTTACATGCTGTAACGGTAACACATTTGAATGCTCTACGATGTATGGTTGTATAGCAACTGTGTGACAGCGACTATGCCTTACTGAGGGGAAACAAAATAGTGATCAAATTAAGATCCCACATCTGTATTATAGTCTATTCTAATAGACCTCCATTCCTAACAACTGTGAGTGAACCGTTACACTTTTGAACACATGTTTAATTTGTACATTTATACAGTGTGTGGGAGTCCATTCTCGTGTTTTACTTCAGGATAAAAAGTCCACAATGGAGGCAAAAGGAATGGATGAGCTGGATAAAATACAGTAGGTCTTGATGAAGGTCTTTGTGAGCAAAATGTTGCACTTTCCAATTAGTTTAATTTGTGAGTCGACTCGACACTATTCCTTCTTCTATTTTAGTTCAAGGTAAAAAAATATATATAATCACACAATAAATCAATAAAAATAGATGTTTTTTAATGTCTAAATGTCATCCTCTTGTTTTGACCAATGGACTTGTCAGTCTGCTTATCTTAGGTAGCGTACACTACATAGCACTGACTAGAGAGTGGTCAGGGGTCAAAGGTTGAAAAGGTTGAGAGGTTAACGGTATGAACGTAGACCAAAGATGGTGGATAAATGAAGAGAGTTCACTCAGGCCGTTTACCATGGAAAACATTTGTCAGTTCCGGTCTACTTAATGGGGTGGGTCCCCCATAGACACCAATGCAATAGCAGCTGGGTCTGGTCTCCTTAGTTCATTGACTTTTATTGAACCAGAAAAAAAATCAACGAGTGGGGTGTCTCGCTTCCTCTTCTGTCTCTGCGTAGACTACATGGAGAAGCACTGAGATCAGACTAATGCCTCTTATGTAACCCAGGGTGACACGAGAGAGGAATGTAGCGTGCTAAGACCCCTCAGAATCAGAAGCTTCTTACTCCTACAGTACTCTTCTTACTCTGGGGC
The DNA here is from genome assembly GCF_045679555.1 of Salvelinus alpinus. Taxonomy (NCBI): domain Eukaryota; kingdom Metazoa; phylum Chordata; class Actinopteri; order Salmoniformes; family Salmonidae; genus Salvelinus; species Salvelinus alpinus. The sequence continues at coordinate 48,800,448 of NC_092096.1, read as the reverse complement.
GTCAGGTAGTCTAGTGGTTAGAGCGTTGGACTAGTAACTGAAAGGTTGCAAGATCGAATCCCTGAGCTGACAAGATAGAAATCTGTTGTTCTAACCCTGAACAAGGCACTGTTCCTAGGCCATCACTGAAAATAAGGATCTGTTCTTAACTGACTTGCCTAGTTAAATAAAGGTGCAATAAAAAACTCCTACAATACTATTTTTACTCCTATAGTACTCTTCTTACTCCTACTATTTTTACTCCTATAGTACTCTTATTACTCCTACTCATCTTACTCCTACTATTTTTACTCCTACTCTTCTTACTCCTACTATCTTTACTCCTATAGTACTCTTCTTACTCCTACTCATCTTACTCCTATAGTTCTCTTCTTACTCCTACTATTTTTACTCCTATAGTACTCTTCTTACTCCTACTCATCTTACTCCTATAGTACTCTTCTTACTCCTACTATTTTTACTCCTATAGTACTCTTCTTACCCCCACTCATCTTACTCCTATAGTACTCTTCTTACTCCCACTCATCTTACTCCTATAGTACTCTTCTTACTCCTACTATTTTTACTCCTATAGTACTCTTCTTACTCCTACTCATCTTACTCCTATAGTACTCTTCTTACTCCCACTCATCTTACTCCTATAGTACTATTCTTACTCCCACTCATCTTACTCATATAGTACTCTTCTTACACCTACTATTTTTACTCCTATAGTACTCTTCTTACTCCTACACATCTTACTCCTATAGTACTCTTCTTACTCCTACTATTTTTACTCCTATAGTACTCTTCTTACCCCCACTCATCTTACTCCTATAGTACTCTTCTTACTCCCACTCATCTTACTCCTATAGTACTCTTCTTACTCCTACTATTTTTACTCCTATAGTACTCTTCTTACCCCCACTCATCTTACTCCTATAGTACTCTTCTTACTCCCACTCATCTTACTCCTATAGTACTCTTCTTGCTCCTACTATTTTTACTCCTATAGTACTCTTCTTACTCCTACTCATCTTACTCCTATAGTTCTCTTCTTACTCCTACTAGTTTTACTCCTATAGTACTCTTCTTACTCCTACTCATCTTACTCCTATAGTACTCTTCTTACTCCTACTATTTTTACTCCTATAGTACTCTTCTTACTCCTACTCATCTTACTCCTATAGTTCTCTTCTTACTCCTACTATTTTTACTCCTATAGTACTCTTCTTACTCCTACTATTTTTACTCCTATAGTACTCTTCTTACTCCTACTCATCTTACTCCTATAGTTCTCTTCTTACTCCTACTATTTTTACTCCTATAGTACTCTTCTTACTCCTACTCATCTTACTCCTATAGTTCTCTTCTTACTCCTACTATTTTGTTCCTATAGTACTCTTCTTACTCCTACTCATCTTACTCCTATAGTACTCTTCTTACTCCTACTATTTTTACTCCTATAGTACTCTTCTTACTCCTACTCATCTTACTCCTACTCTTCTTACCCTTCTTACTCCTACTATTGTTGCTTTTAAACTTGAACTTTTATTTTAATGTTGTATCTAATCTTCTTACTCCTACTCTTTCAGCTTAAGTTGTAAGACTATATCTGAGCTGTACTGTAAAATTCACTCAGACTTATTGTGGTAATACAGTCTGGGAGTGGTGGTGGAACATGTAGTAGGCTTCTATATCATATACAGTTGAAGTCGGAAGTTTACATACACCTTAGCCAATAGAATAATAGTAGAGAGAATGATTTATTTCAGCTTTTACATACAATCAATTAGTATTTGGTAGCATTGCCTTTAAATTGTTTAATGTGGGTCAAACGTTACGGGTAGCCTTCCACAAGCTTCCCACAAAAAAAGTTGGATGAATTTTGGCCCATTCCTCCTGACAGAGCTGGTGTATCCGAGTCAGGTTTGTAGGCCTCCTTGCTCGCACACGCTTTTACAGTTCTGCCCACACATTTTCTATAGGATTGAGGTTAGGGCTTTGTGATGGCCACTCCAATACCTTGACTTTGTTGTTCTTAAGCCATTTTGCCACAACTTTGGAAGTATGCTTGGGGTCAGTCCATTTGGAAGAGCCCTTTGCGACCAAGCTTTAAGTTCCTGACTGATGTCTTGAGATGTTGCTTCAATATATCCACATAATTTCCCTGCCTCATGATGCCATCTATTTTGTGAAGTGCACCAGTCCCTCCTGCAGCAAAGCACCCCCACAACATGATGCTGCCACCCCCGTGCTTCACGGTTGGGATGGTGTTCTTCGGCTTTCTCCAAAAAGTACGATATTTGTCCCCATGTGCAGTTGCAAACCGTAGTCTGGCTTTTTCATGGCAGTTTTGGAGCAGTGGCTTCTGCCTTGCTGAGCGGCCTTTCAGGTTATGTTGATAAAGGACTCGTTTTACTGTGGATATACATACTTTTGTACCTGTTTCCTTCAGCATTTTCACAAGGTCCTTTGCTGTTATTCTGGGATTGATTTGCACTTTTCGCACCAAAGTACATTCATCTCTAGGAGAGAACGCGTCTCCATCCTGAGCGGTATGACAGCTGCGTGGTTCCATGGTGTTTATACTTGCGTATTATTGTTTGTACGGATGAACGTGGTACCTTCAGGCATTTGGGAATTGCTCCCAAGGATGAACCAGACTTGTGGAGGTCAAATATTTTTTCTGAGGTCTTGGCTGATTTCTTTTAATTTTCCCATGATGTCAAGCAAAGGGGCACTGAGTTTGAAGGTAGGCCTTGAAATACATCCAAAGGTACACCTCCAATTGACTCAAATTATGTGAATTAGCCTATCAGAAGCTTCTAAAGCCATGACATCATTTTCTGGAATTTTCCAAGCTGTTTAAAGGCACAGTCAACTTAGTGTTTGTAAACTTCTGACCCACTGGAATTGTGATACAGTGAAATATAAGTGAAATAATCTGTCTGTAAACAATTGTTGGAAAAATTACTTGTGTCATGCACAAAGTAGATGTCCTAACCGGCTTGCCAAAACTATAGTTTGTTAACAAGAAATCTGTGGAGTGGTTGAAAAACTAGTTTTAATGACTCCAACCTAAGTGTATGTAAACTTCGGACTTCAACTGTATCATGTCCCTATTGCTATCATTCTTCACCTTGTTCAATGCCATGTACTGCATAGTGAAGAGCTCTACAATCTAGACCAGGAGGTGCAAAATGTAATAATTTCAGGAATTTTATAAAAAGTGTTATGTTTAAGAAATTAAAGTCACCAAGAAGAGAGATACAATACTTTTTCAGGACGCCGACTATATATTTCAGTCCGTCCTTTCTAACACGGCCATAGTAAATTCTCCTCACTTGCATACCTTTGGGGACTTCAATGTCGTATAGCACTACATATCTATGTCCTTTCTACCATGGCCATATAGTAACTACTATTACTACTTCCTCCATACCTCTGGGGATGCTGATGTTGAATTCGAGGGCCCTCTCATCCAGATACAAACCCCAATTGAGCTTTGAAGAGCTTTACAATCTAGACAGAGCCCAGCACTGTATACATATCTCTGTTGTCCTTTCTGGCCTGGCCATATAGCAACTAAGTTCTTGTGTACCTCTGGGGATGCTGATGTTGAAGTCAAGGTCCCGCTCCCCGAGATGGTAGCAGGCCACCTCTTGCAGCCTGGCTCTCTCCAGTTCAGATAGGCTCTGGATAGGCACCGGCTGCAGACGCACACTCTGGCCCAGCATGGTCGCCCACGTATGGTCCCCCTGGAGGGAGGGAGGGAGGGAGGGAGGGAGGGAGGGAGGGAGGGAGGGAGGGAGGGAGGGAGGGAGGGAGGGAGGGAGGGAGGGAGGGAGGGAGGGAGAATGGTTAATGTGCTATTACTTGGAGGCATTACACATAGTACCAATCACAGCAAAGAACTGAATTACTTGATATCATTTACAATGTACCCCTAGAAGGGGGAGGGGCCAGAGAGAGAAAAGGGCATGTGGGAGATGAGAGGGAGAGATGGGAAAGAAGGGAGATGAAAGGAGAGAAAGATAGGAAAAGAGATGACTTAAACATGAAAAGGCAATCATAGAAAGCATTGCTGAGTAAGATAAAACATTTCCACAATCAAGACCCTCGTACCCAAACGACTTAACATTTGAATTACTATGATGTTTTCTTTAATAGGTTTCCTCAAACCATACAATTTACTGTAGCTAAGTATCAAATGAAGAGTAAACCATGAAGGCGGCTATTTTTATGGAAATCATTATCGCTGGCTTCAACCCATCTCCACGAGGTTACTGCTGTCCTTGGGACGTCCCTACCCTTAACCCTAATCCTAACCCTAACCTCTACCCTACCCTAACCTTAACCCATACCTAACCCTAACCTCCTTAGATTTAATCTTCCATGGAGTTGCGACGTCCCAAGGATCCCAGAAGGACTACCTCAACTATTAACCAACCATCAAATAATCTTTGACTAGGATCTACTCTACAGGGTGCGTCCCAAATGGCACCCTATTCGCTACATAGTTTCCTACTTTACATAGTTTCCTACTTTTGACCACAGCCCATAGGGCTGTTGTCAAAAGTGCACTATAGGAATAGAGTGCCATTTGGGATGCATACATAGCCAAAGGTTAGGCCTACCGAGAGCTTAAAAACATCTTTACTGTATGTCCCTTTCCCAACAACTTGATTATAATTATGCTGTAGCTTGATAGGAATGATGATAGGGAAATTGCCTTGTCCTCTGCAGGTGGTCATTTGAGTTTTCTCTGAGAGTTGAATACACACGGGATTGTATGTGCACACTCACATACACACATTTCTTACGGAAAAAGAACCATCCATCTGTTTTCTTTCTATTTTGTTTTGTTTTGGTTTAGTCAGAAGACAAGCTTTCTTTCGACTGCTCAGGGCTATGTTTAGGGGGCCAAAGTCAGGCCATTCTATGTCTGAACAATAGAAGAAGAGAGTTCGCAACCGAAGGACACTGTTTGAGGCCCTTTCCCTCTGGGTTAACACTGGACCCACAAAGCTTGGGAAACAATCATAAAGTGCGTCTCAAATGACACCCTGTTCCCTATAGGCCCTGGTCAAATGTAGAAGAACTGTAGGTCTCAGAAAACAGACATGGACTTTGAATGTATCATCTTGCTGTGGGAAGATGCAAGCCATGCTGCCTGTTTACGCTGTTGCCAAACGCTTCATGTTCTTGCCAAACCCCATTTCTGTCGTTGTCACAACAAACATGACAAGTCCATTAGGAGTTGGCAAGGAACAAGAAAGAAACTGGAAAAAAGAGTACCAGACTAGGAAGATGCTGTCCTGAAATCAGAATCAGCTGGTATAGAACCTTAGCCCATACTCCTGCAGTATATATTGATGTTCTGGAATCCGTATCAGCTGCTGCTCTAGAACATTAGAGTAACACATGCTGTTCTAGAATCCTTTATACACTCGAAAAACAGTCTAAGGTACAGTATATTCATATGAAGTAATTTTGTTGAATATTATGTAATATACTGTAGCTGTACTTAGCCTAATCCTTTGACACGGTAAGAGAATGGATGGAATGGTATGAACATGGTAAGGGGGAAGAGGGAAGGACAGATTTAAGTGTTCAGATGGAATCCATTCCTACCTGGTTACAATTTCATTCCTGGGTGATTACCAGGAAGCTAGAACCTTATAAACAACCTCATGTCATTGGAATGGGCACAGGATGAAGGGAATTAAAGAGGTATAGAATAACAGATGAAAACCAGAAACAAGAAAATAAAGAGGGAGTAAGAGGAGAGAGAGAGAGAAAGAAAGAAAAAAAGAGGGAGTAAGATGAGAAAGAAAATGGAGGGAGTAAGAGGTGTTTTCTTTGATGTTGGATTAAGGTGACAACATGGTAAGTAAAAAACAAACATGGTGCTGGGATGAACCCCATCCGTGGTGGTCCACTTTGACGACCCCGTACCCTACTGGCAACAAGGGAATATATGTGTGTATATGTATGTGTGCACGTGTTCTAGAGTCCTGCATCTGGTTGGATATCCGCAGTTCTCCATGGATGACCTGCACATTTTTTTAAACATTTTTTCAACCGGCGGTTAGGTTCTCGGTTTCCGAAGATTTCTTACAAACTCAGGAGCTTGTTGTGTTGTATTCTGTTGCAAATTCCACTCTGTGAACAGTGACGCAGACAGAAGACCAGCCATGCACCCAGTGGATCAGGGAACTGTTTGTTATTTGTGGGGTGTTGAAACATTTATGTTTCGTCCTCCCACGTGAGAATACGTTGCCAAGTGTACTTTTCCTGGCTAGCCTAGCTCATTCAAAAATGACTAACGTAGGCCTAGGCCTAACCGGAGAAATAAAAATAAGGGTTATGAAATACACCATCATGGAAACGGGTGCTGCGCGAGTTAAATCCCCCGGTTTGGTTGGGAAGGATTTTGGAGGTCATTGTGGACAAGGACAACAACCTGGTAGATGGATACCCAGCCTGCAAAAAGTGCAAGCAGGTATTTGTTTATGATAGGCTGATTCAGTTTGTTATCAGTTAATTATTCCGTTAATTCAGGCTTTCGTTCATTTAGACCATACACAGGCCATATCAAGTTTAAACCGGTGCGGCTGGTAAAAGTTTGAGTAGGCTATAGTCTACTAAAAACATTTATTTTTGCAGCCTATATTCGATTCTGGGAATTGTTTATTTAAGTTTAAATTAAACTATTTGATTATCTAAACAATATTGAATGTAAAGGTCTTGTTTTGTTTTGTCGGCTATAGGCTTTCACTAGAAGGACTTTTTTTCCAGAGCGATTTGAATTGTCAATGTGCCGCATCTCATTGTGAAAATAAAAAAATGAATGGCATGGTTTATCCAAGTGTTGAATATACCTGCAGACAACCTAACCTAAAGATAGCCTATGCTACTACTCTGGAGTCTGAAAAACAATGAAATAAATAGATGTTTTTTGGCGGGTCACGGATCAATTCTATGCGGGTGGGTCAGGTTGCAAAGAAAAATCCGTCCTTATATCGGGCATCGGGTGGGGCTCGGAATTGATGTGGCCGGCGTGGGGTGGCTGCGGCTCCAAACAACTGACCCATACAGGACTAGTGGGTTGGGACAAAAGCTCATCGAAACCCCCCACTCTACTCTACTCTGGTGGTCCATTTTGACAAATCCTTACCCAGACTGGAGCTGAGGAATGTGTGTGTTTATAATGTGTGTGTGTGTGTGTGTGTGTGTGTGTGTGTGTGTGTGTGTGTGTGTGTGTGTGTGTGTGTGTGTGTGTGTGTGTGTGTGTGTGTGTGTGTGTGTGTGTGCGTGCGTGCGTGCGTGCGTGCGTGCGTGCGTGCGTGCGTGCGTGCGTGCGTGCGTGCGTGCGTGCGTGCGTGCGTGCGTGCGTGCGTGTGTGTGTGTGTTTAACTATTCTTGTGGGGACCAGAAGTCCCTACAAGAATAGTAAACAAAGTAAAAATTGACCAGCTGGGGACATTTTGTTAGTCCCCACAAGGTCAAATGCTATTTCTAGGGGGTTTAGGGTTAAGGTTAGAATTAGTGTTAGGGTTAGAATTAAGTTAAATATTAAGGTTAGGAGCTAGGGTTAGTTGTAGTGTTAGGGGTAAATAAAGGAACATATATTTTTTTAAGAATAATAAAAAAACTATTGTAAAATATATATTATCATTTTGTATTATTATTTTTAAAATATATTTTTCTTTATTATTTTCTCCTAACCCTACCACCCCTCCCCTAATTGGAGGTAACTAATGGAGAATGCCAAGACTCTGTTAAGCTGTCATCAAGGCAACTTTGAAGAATCTCAAATATAAAATATATGTTGGTTTGTTGAACTCTTTTTTGGTCACTACATGATTCCATATGTGTTATTTCATAGTTTTGATGTCTACGCTATTATTCTACAATGTAGAAAATAGTAAAAATAAAGAACAACTTGAATGAGTAGGTGTGTCCAAACTTTTTACTGGTACTGTATGTGTGAAATTAGTTTTGATATACAGTGCATTTGGAAAGTTTTCAGACCCCTTCCGTTTGTCCACATTTTGTCATGTTACTGCCTTATTCTAAAATTGATTAAATAAAACATGTTCCTCATCAATCTACACACAATACACCATAATGGCAAAGCGAAAACAGGTTTGAAAAAAAGAAAAAAAAGAAATACCATACTTATTTAAGTATTCAGACACTTTGCTATGAGACTTCCATTGACATCCTTGAGATGTTTCTACAACTTGATTGGAGTCCACCTGTGGTAAATTCAATTGATTGGACATGATTTGGAAAGGCACACACCTGTCTACATAAGGTCCCACAGTTGACAGTGCATGTCAGAGCAAAAACCAAGCCATGATGTTGAAGGAATGGTCCGTAGAGCTCAAAGACAGGATTGTGTTGAGACACAGATCTGGGGAAGGGTACCAAAAACATTCTGCAACATTGAAGGTCCCCAAGAACACAGTGGCCTCCATCATTCTTAAATGGAAGAAGTTTGAGTGGCCCAGCCAGAGCCCAGACTTGAACCCAATCAATTCTTTTGGGATAGACCTGAAAATAGCTGTGCAGCAACGCTCCCCATCCAATCTGACAGAGTTTGAGAGGATCTGCAGAGAATAATGGGAGAAACTCCCCAAATACAGTTGTGTCAAGCTTGTAGCGTCATACCAAAGAAGACTTGAGGCTTTAATCGCTGCCAAAGGTCCTTCAACAAAGTACTGAGTAAAGGGTTTGATTACTTATGTAAATGTGATATTTCAGTTATATACACTGCTCCAAAAAATAAAAGGAACACTTAAACAACACAATGTAACTCCAAGTCAATCACACTTCTGTGAAATCAAACTGTCCACTTAAGAAGCAACACTGATTGACAATAAATTTCACATGCTGTTGTGCAAATGGAATAGACAACAGGTGGAAATTATAGGCAATTAGCAAGACACCCCCAATAAAGGAGTGGTTCTGCAGGTGGTGACCACAGACCACTTCTCAGTTCCTATGCTTCCTGGCTGATGTTTTGGTCACTTTTGAATGCTGGCGGTGCTTTCACTCTAGTGGTAGCATGAGACGGAGTCTACAACCCACACAAGTGGCTCAGGTAGTGCAGCTCATCCAGGATGGCACATCAATGCGAGCTGTGGCAAGAAGGTTTGCTGTGTCTGTCAGCGTAGTGTCCAGAGCATGGAGGCGCTACCAGGAGACAGGCCAGTACATCAGGAGACGTGGAGGAGGCCGTAGGAGGGCAACAACCCAGCAGCAGGACCGCTACCTCCGCCTTTGTGCAAGGAGGAGCACTGCCAGAGCCCTGCAAAATGACCTCCAGCAGGCCACAAATGTGCATGTGTCTGCTCAAACGGTCAGAAACAGACTCCATGAGGGTGGTATGAGGGCCCGACGTCCACAGGTGGGGGTTGTGCTTACAGCCCAACACCGTGCAGGACGTTTGGCATTTGCCAGAGAACACCAAGATTGGCAAATTCGCCACTGGCGCCCTGTGCTCTTCACAGATGAAAGCAGGTTCACACTGAGCACATGAGCACATGTGACAGACGTGACAGAGTCTGGAGACGCCATGGAGAACGTTCTGCTGCCTGCAACATCCTCCAGCATGACCGGTTTGGCGGTGGGTCAGTCATGGTGTGGGGTGGCATTTCTTTGGGGGGCCGCACAGCCCTCCATGTGCTCGCCAGAGGTAGCCTGACTGCCATTAGGTACTGAGATGAGATCCTCAGACCCCTTGTGAGACCATATGCTGGTGCGGTTGGCCCTGGGTTCCTCCTAATGCAAGACAATGCTAGACCTCATGTGGCTGGAGTGTGTCAGCAGTTCCTGCAAGAGGAAGGCATTGATGCTATGGACTGGCCCGCCCGTTCCCCAGACCTGAATCCAATTGAGCACATCTGGGACATCATGTCTCGCTCCATCCACCAACGCCACGTTGCACCACAGACTGTCCAGGAGTTGGCGGATGCTTTAGTCCAGGTCTGGGAGGAGATGCCTCAGGAGACCATCCGCCACCTCATCAGGAGCATGCCCAGGCGTTGTAGGGAGGTCATACAGGCACGTGGAGGCCACACACACTACTGAGCCTCGTTTTGACTTGTTTTAAGGACATTACATCAAAGTTGGATCAGCCTGTAGTGGGGTTTTCCACTTTCATTTTGAGTGTGACTCCAAATCCAGACCTCCATGGGTTGATAAATTTGATTTCCATTGATAATTTTTGTGTGATTTTGTTGTCAGCACATTCAACTATGTAAAGAATAAAGTATTTAATAAGAATATTTCATTCATTCAGATCTAGGATGTGTTATTTTAGTGTTCCCTTAATTTTTTTGAGCAGTGTATATATTTTTTGTAAAATTTCTAAAAACCTTTTTTTTCTCTGACATTATGTGGTATTGTGTGTAGATTGATGAGAAGAAAAAAACGATTTCATCCATTTTAGAATAAGGCTGTAATGTCACAAAATCTGACTAGTTTCAGGAATCTAAACATATTTCGCGCATCAATACTTCACAGGAGCCATTTGAACATCAACTTTTTTTTAAATCAAAATGCGTTTTTTGGCAGAAATGCCTTCTGGAAAATGTGAACTTTCATGTACCTTAATAACAAACTTTTATGCCATCTGTAATTACAAGATGGCATTTAGCCACAGAAAAAGCGAGCAACTTTCCCACTAGCCATGATTGGCTGAGATCATGAGTGGGCTGGACATGCCGGGAGATGAGTTCAGATTGGTCTGCCATGTAACACGTTTCTGTCTATTTGAGCTGGTCAGTATGTGTAGATAATCCTGTCTAACGCAGCTTTAAAAAAAAAAATTATATCGGAGGTAGAACTGCATAAATGTTGCCCTCCGCTTTCTGGAGGGCCGAGTTTTGAAATCAGTGGAATTAGAGTATAATAGCTAAGAGATGGAAAAAACACCTGTCTCTGGATTACATCTTCAAACTAAGCAAGGCTAACCATGGCATCCTCGACAGGGAGAAGTGTCCATTCCATGTATACGGGTAAGAGAGTCGAGCTAGCTACATTTTCAGATATTATATGTTTCTAATTTTGACAGAAAGTCATTTTCATTTCATGTTATAGTGTACTGAATTCGGAGGGCAGAAATTATTACATGTTAAAGCATTAGACCTCTCACTAAAGGCATCAGTCATACAAAAGGTATACTTAAATCTGAACTTGTTCTCTAGCAAATTAGTAAGAATGTCTCACCCCATGTTCAAGAATGGCCTTTTTCACATTATTCAGATTTCGGTTATTTGAAAACGAAATCATCTCCAAAATTGTCACACGCTGATCTGTTTCACCTGTCTTTGTGCTTGTCTCCACCCCCCTCCAGGTGGAGGCCCATCTTCCCCATTATCCCCAGTGTATTTATACTTGTGTTCTCTGTTTGTCTGTTGCCAGTTCGTTTTGTTAGTCAAAATTACCAGTGTTTTTCCCCTTGCCCCTGTCTTCTTCTAGTTCCTGTTTTCTAGTGTTCCCGGTTTTGACCATTCTGCCTGCCCTGACCCTGAGCCTGCCTGCCGTTCTGTACCTTATGGACTCTGATCTGGGTTACTGACTCTGCTTGTCCTTGACCTGTCATTTTGCCTGCCCCCTGTTCTAGTAATAAACTTGTGTTACTTCGACACTGTCTGCATCTGGGTCTTCTCCTGAAACGTGATAAAAATATAATTATTTTTTAAACAAGTCATAGAAACTTGGTTGCAATTTCAGTTTAATCCACCAGAAAAGACAGAACAAATAATACAACAAATATTGTGGTTAAACTATATCATCTAGTTGATGATCCATTGCGTAGAGCATCTCAAATAGAACCAAGTTCTATTTTAGGGTTTGGCAACGCAGATACTGGCCGATCTGGTTTCCCTGTTAGGGTAAGTTTGGGGCCGCAGGTACCCTAGTGGTTAGAGCATTGGGCCAGTAACCGAAAGGTTGTTAGATCGAATTCCTGAGCTGACAAGGTAAAAATCTGTCGTTCTAACCCCTGAACAAGGCAGTTAACCCACTGTTCCTAGGCCGTCATTGTAAATAAGAATTTGTTCTTAACTGACTTGCCTAGTTAAATAAAGGTGATATAAAAAGTGTAGAAAGAAAAACAAAGAGCAGTGAGGATTCTGGAACTGTCACGACTTCTACCGAAGTCGGTCCCTCTCCTTGGTCGACGTCACCGATCTTCTAGCCATCACTGATCCATTTTTCATTTTCCATTGGTTTTGTCTTGTCTTCCTTCACACCTGATTCCAATCCCATCAATTACATATTGTGTATTTAACCCTCTGTTTCCCATCATGTCCTTGTCGGAGATTGTTTGTTTGTATGTTTGTGTATTATGTATTGGTGCGCGACGGGTTCTTGTACCCACTTTTATTTATTTTGTAAATTTGGTTTTGGAGTTTTGTTAAAGTCTATTAAACGACTCCATTTATACCAAGTTCGATTCTCCTGCGCCTGACTTCCCTGCCACCTACACACACGCTATTGCAGGAACATTTACTATGACTCTAAGAAGGTTGAATACATTCTCATATGATAATATGGTTGCTGTTCTGTTGCAAGAATACACCATGATCAGGGCCAGGCGTTTTTCCTGTCCTCGTGACCTGATGAATCATTGTACACATGACTGGTCGGATATGAATCCTCTAATCTCCATCCCTATGACGCCCGTTCCGTTTATTCTTTCCATTTCATTTATATTTCCCTTTTGTCATGTCCGCACTGGGACAGCTTTCCACTGGAGTCATCATTACTCCATACTGTACATGCCTGACCAGGTCGGGAATCAAAGGTTGAACAGGTCATGTCCTGTTCAAACTATATCAGGACACGATCAAGAGAACATGATGATACAGACCGCATCAAACTGCATCACCGTCACACTTGTTTTATATGATGGCTGTTTACAGTGTGTGTGAAAAACGTACCAGAAAATGATTTATGAAAGGGCAGGGAAGGGGGATCTCCTGTCAAATGTTACATCACACTGCTCTTTTGCTATACAGCGTACATACACACACAAACACACACACACACACGGCGGGACTCGGGGCGCTCGGCGGGATTCACACGTGCGCAGCACCGCATCTGAAATCACGGCCGGTTATGCCCTCGGGATGCGGGAGCTGCTTTCGCCCCATACCGACATGGCCACGAAACAGGTCCAGCGCAGATCACCAACATACACAGTGCATTTTCCACATTTACATAAGTATTCAGACTCTTTACTCAGTACTTTGTTGAAGGGCCTTTGGCAGCAATTACAGCCTCGAGTCTTCCTGGGTATGACGCTACAAGATGGATGGGGAGTGTCACTGCACAGCTATTTTCAGATCTCTCAGAGATGTTCAATCGGGACTCTGGCTGTGCCACTCAAGGACATTCAAAGACTTGTCCCGAAGCCACTCCTTCATTGTCTTTTTTTAAATGTATTTTAATTTGATATTTTTAAATATTTTTTTCTCCTTTATTACCTACCTACCACCCCTCCCCCAATTGGAGCAAACTAGTGAACAACAACTCTTAGGCGTGTATTTCCAGCTCATACTGTACATACTATATACATTTTATGGACACAGTCTATTTTACAATAGTTTTATTTTGTTTGTTTTTAACTTGTCCTCCTTCTACCCTCAACCTTTCCCATATATTTATGATGTCCATCCGATTTGATTTCTATGTCTTTCAACTGTGCTCTTTCAAAAAAGTTCCTAACCTATATATACGTTTTACGGGCACAGTATGTTTTACATTAGTTATCTTGTGGTTATTAGTTGTTATTAGTCCCAACCTTCAGCTCCATTCCTCCCATCTGTCTCTTAACACCATCTTAACACGTAAAAAAACGAAATACTGCATAGTTTCCTAGGAACGCGAAGCGAGGCGGCCATCTCTGTCGGCGCCGGAAGAAGGCGCAGCAGCGCCTCTTCAACCTCAGGAGGCTGAAGAAATTCGGCTTGTCACCAAAAGCACTCACAAACTTCTACAGATGCACAATCGAGAGCATCCGGTCGGGCTGTATCACCGCCTGGTACGGCAACTGCTCCGCCCACAACCGTAAGGCTCTCCAGAGGGTAGTGAGGTCTGCACAACGCATCACCGGGTGCAAACTACCTGCCCTCCAGGACACCTACACCACCCGATGTCACAGGAAGGCCATAAAGATCATCAAGGACAACAACCACCCAAGCCACTGCTTGTTCACCCCGCTATCATCCAGAAGGCGAGGTCAGTACAGGTGCATCAAAGCAGGGACCGAGAGACTGAAAAACAGCTTCTATCTCAAGGCCATCAGACTGTTAAACAGCCACCACTAACATTAAATGTAACATTAAAAGGAATGAATAAGAATATGTACATAAAAATATATGAATGTGCGATGGCCGAGCGGCATAGGCAAGATGCAGTAGATGGTGTAGAGTACAGTATATACATATGAGATGAGTAATGCAGGGTATTTTAACATTATATAAAGTGGCATTGTTTAAAGTGGCTAGTGATACATTTGTTACATAAATTTTTTCATTATTAAAGTGGCTAGAGATGAGTCAGTATGTTGGCAGCAGCCACTCAATGTTAGTGATGGCTGTTTAACAGTCTGATGGCCTTGAGATAGAAACTGTTTTTCAGTCTCTCGGTCCCCGCTTTGATGCACCTGTACTGACCTCGCCTTCTGGATGATAGCGGGGTGATTGTTGTCCTTGATGATCTTTTTGGCCTTCCTTTGACACCAATATTGGCCCATTCCTCCTGACAGAGCTGGTGTAACTGAGTTAGGTTTGTAGGCCTTGCTTGCACACGCTTTTTCAGTTCTGCCCACAAATATTCTATAGTATTGAAGTCAGGGCTTTGTGACGGCCACTTCAATACCTTGACTTTGTTGTCCTTAAACCATTTTGCCACAACTTTGGAAGTATGCTTGGGGTCATTGTCCATTTGGAAGACCCCTTTGCGACCAAGCTTTAACTTCTTGACTGATGTCTTGAGATGTTGCTTCAATATATCCACATAATTTTCCTCCCTCATGATGCCCTCTATTTTGTGACGTGCACCAGTCCCTCCTGCAGCAAAGCACCCCCACAAGATGATGCTGCCACCCCCGTGCTTCACGGTTGGGATGGTGTTCTTCGGCTTGCAAGCGTCCCCCTTTTTCCTCCAAACAACAATGGCCATTATGGCCAAACAGTTCTATTTTTGTTTCATCAGACCAGAGGACATTTCTCCAAAAAGTACGATCTTTGTCCCCATGTGCAGTTGCAAACCGTAGTCTGGCTTTTTATGGCGGTTTTGAAGCAGTGGATTCTTCCTTGCTGAGCGGCCTTTCAGGTTATGTTGATATAGGACTCATTTTACTGTGGATATAGACACTTTTGTACCTGTTTCCTCCAGCATCTTCACAAGGTCCTTTGCTGTTGTTCTGGGATTGATTTGGACTTTTCGCACTAAAGTACGTTCATCTCTAGGAGACAGAACGCGTCTCCTTCCTGAGCGGTATGACGGCTGCGTGGTCCCATGGTGTTTATACTTGCGTACTATTGTTTGTACAGATGAACGTGGTACCTTCAGGCATTTGGAAATTGCTCCCAAGGATGAACCAGACTTGTGGAGGTCTACAATTTATTTTCTGAGGTCTTGGCTGATTTCTTTTGATTTTCCCATGATGTCAAGCAAAGAGGCACTGAGTTTGAAGGTAGGCCTTGACATACATCAACAGGTACACCTCCAATTGACTCAAATGATGTGAATTAGCCTATCAGAAGCTTCTAAAGCCATAACATAATTTTATGGAATTGTCCAAGGTGTTTAAAGGCACAGTCAAATTAGTGTAATAAACTTCTGACCGACTGGAATTGTGATACAGTGAATTATAAGTGAAATAATCTCTGTAAACAATTGTTGGAAAGATTACTTGTGTCATGCACAAAGTAGATGTTCTGTATTATGTATTACTAGCTTGAAGTGAAAGATAAAATTGGTGCACTCCACAGATCATATGGGAACCATGGACAAGAAGTCAGTCCGTATCAGTGTGGGTGTGTGTGTGTGTGTGTGTGTGTGTGTGTGTGTGTGTGTGTGTGTGTGTGTGTGTGTGTGTGTGTGTGTGTGTGTGTGTGTGTGTGTGTGTGTGTGTGTGTGTGTGCGTGTGTGCGTGCGTGCGTGCGTGCGTGCGTGCGTGCGTGCGTGCGTGCGTGCGTGCGTGCGTGCGTGCGTGCGTGCGTGCGTGCGTCCATATATTCAGCAGCAGTTACACTACCACAACAGCCCTATTGAGTTTCAGTGTAATAATGAGTTGTGTTGGCATCATTCCTGATCCCTAGGGTATACTTGTTTATCATCAGGCTTGATTAAATAACAGACACATGAAAAGCTGTCCTGATCACTTCAAACGTCACCAGAAGGGGAAAGAAGCCAAAGGAAAATAGCCATTTTGAATAGAATAACTCAAATAATCCAACCTGCATTGTCCCAGATTTGTTTGTACTTCAGCAATCTTGTCTGACTATCATTGTTAGGCCATGTAAGACAACAACAGTCAGGAGTTAGATCAGAGGGGTAAGATCAATGCAATACAAAGAGGAGGAAATGAAAGAGAACATTTTAAATAGAAAAACACCCCAGAACTCAGTTTGTTCTTTAGCCAACTACTCTGACTGTAGTTGTTATGCCACACTCCCGATTATTACCCTAGCTATATCTGTTGTTTTTATCTGTGCCTGAAACAAAAAATGAAAAGTGTTATGGTAATAGTCATGTTAGGATTTAGATCACGTTCACACAGATCTGGAACCAGGCTACCAGAGTGTGTGTGTTCCAATGATAAAAAATGATGTTAATGTGCTAAACTAACACTTCTTAGAGGTACCGGAGGAGAGCACAGGCAATGTTTTATAGGTTTATGCACTACACTATGATTAAAAAAAACATTATTTAAAAAAAAGTTTTCAAAAGTTATCTTTTGAATTATATCATGAATAGGACTGGTGGAGTTATGTCACACATGCAGCTAACACAAATATATGGAAAAGCTGCTCTACCCAAAATTACAACCAACTAATTGCAGCATTACCACAAAAATGGAAGAGGCAAGTAGAAGGGGGAAAAAGTAAGGAACTTGTCTGTCGGCCCTGCATTAAAGATCAAAATTGGTTAAAGAAAATTGTGCTAAATATAAAAGTATACCAGTTTCATTTAAGGTACAAAGAATTGACAGCTGTGCCATATATATTGCAAAAATATTGCAGTCCAGGAATGGTTGAAGAAGTGCAACATTTACCTGGAAACCACCTATAGAAACCACAAAATAGGTGAAGTGAAATGGCAAAAGAGTTGGAGTTCTCATTCAAAGGCATGGGCAGTGTGAATACAAAGAGAACTGAGTTATTTTGCTTTTCTTTTACCCAAGAGATCACTTTAAAGAGGACTGAGATCGGTTATTTTGAAGAGGACTATATGTGAAGATAGTCACACGCAGGAGTATTTGCTTTGCACAAAGTAAAATCATTTTCCATATGTGCATTTTACTTTATTCGTTTCATCTATTGTTGAAGAAGTCAGATTGAATTCAGACTATAAATGCAACCCTTGACAATACACATTCACAGAAGGCACACATTCACAGAAGGCACACGTTCCGATTGTTCAAGCGGATTGATTGAATACTTCACAGATAAATGACAGCAACCAGAGCAGAGCACTTAAGGAGACTGAGAGAACCTACTTTACAACACATGCATTGAAACACACACACATTATCTAGCTTTATTCAATACTTGACAGAGCAAGCCTTGAGACATAGCGCACATTCTCTGTGACACTCCAAGATATGGAGACAGTAGCAAACGCACAATACCTTTTGACGACAAATACCCATTGAACACAAACACACTCGCTACCAGACAGAACTTTTCGACACAACAAGAGTCTCAACAATTGTCACACTTTGTGACTAACAAACCGTTCTAGAGACAGTAGCAACAAACTCACACCTATTGAAGACTTAGAGAGACCACAAATGCACATTAAGCACACATTGACTGACTTGCCTGGTTAAATAAAGGTTGAATAAAATGTTTAAAAAACAATCTATACCTGTACGTAGGGAGTCAGCTGTCGACGAATAAAGGCCTTTATGCGGTGAGTGAGTCCACTCAGATAAGTCCTGTAGTCTGCACAGCCACTTCTCACGCTCACACTCAAACTCACACACTCACAGCAGAGACGCAGACCAGGCTTGTGTGCCCAGTCCAAATGGGGCATGAGGGAACACACTCGGGTGTAAGGAGAGCGAGACAGAGCGAGCAACAGAAGGAGAGAGAGAGATCTGCTCCCTCCATCTGCTGGTGTAAATCAGTGAGCTGAGTCTCGCTGCCAAGAGATCACTTCACGTAAACACTGGGATGGAGGGGGGGGGGGGGGGGGGGCTGAATCTGTGAGGGGAGGGGAGAAGGGGGATAGAAGGGAAAGAGGAGGAAATAAGCGTGGATGAAAGGGTTGGAAACGGGAGAGATGCAGGGGAGAGAACTGAAAGGGGGAGAATGAGAGGAAGGGAAGGGGAAGTCGGACGTAAGATGAACAGGGGATGAAAGGGAAGGAGGGGGGATAAGTCTGAACTAACTAAGCTGTCCTGGCTTGATTTAATAAGTGATTTTCACTATCCCCTCCTCCCTCTCCTTTCTCTCTGCTCTTCTCCTCTCTCCCTCTCTTTTCTCTCTATCACGCACTTCTCTCTGATCTGCTCTTGCCCTCTCCCTCTCTTTTCTTTCTATCAAGTACTTCTCTCTGATCTGCTCAGAGAGAGAAAAAAGAGAGGGAGAGGAGAAGGGGGATAGAAGGGAAAGAGGAGGAAATAAGCGTGGATGAAAGGGTTGGAAATGGGAGAGATGTAGGGGAGAGAATTGAAAGGGAGAGAATGAGAGGAAGGGAGGGGGGAAGTGGGACGTAAGATGAACAGGGGATGAAAGGGAAGGAGGGGGGATAAGTCTGAACTAACTAAGCTGTCCTGGCTTGATTTAATAAGTGATTTTCACTATCCCCTCCTCCCTCTCCTTTCTCTCTGCTCTTCTCCTCTCTCCCTCTCTTTTCTCTCTATCACATACTTCTCTCCGATCTGCCCTTCTCCCCTCCCTCTCTTTTCTCTCTGGCCTTATCCTCTCACTCTCTTTCCTGTATATCAGTACTTCACTTTCTCCCACTCTCATCCTCTACCCCTGGCTTTATTCCCCTTCAGCACAGAAAAGAGAATCACAGGGAGATCTAGCTCAGCTATTTCTTCTAACGCCGTCCCTCCTTTAAAGGAGAAATAGGATAATAGGTATTTCTAGACTTTCTGCATTCTCTGGTTGTTGGAATGTATTTTACTGTGTAAATAACTCATTTGGAAGCGTGTTCGAGTCTCTTTTACTCCTTTCTTGGTTCAATTATCTGTGGATGATTGCACAGTTATAACCAAGTGCATGTTGAGTAAGAAAATATCCAACTTCTAAATCACTCATGATAAGTGCAATTATACTTGTACTGTTTTGCCTTTCTTTAACCAGGCAAGTCATTCAGAACATATAGTATTATTTTATGAAAAATGACCTGTTTTAGCAGATTTAGCTATCTGGCTAAATCTGGCACATTTACAGAAATGTTGATTGATGTGCTTTATCCCTGTCAAATAAATGTAATGGAAACAGTTAATGCAAAGGAAGTGAAACCGGTTGGTTCAGGGTGGAAGGTGTTTTTGGAGACTGACATATGATTCAACTGAGCTAGTTCAGGGATACAACAAAAATGTGAAACGTCCGGGGGAGTCCCAGAGGATACGTTTGCAACCCACTGAACGAACCCTGTGAAAACCAACATTGTGAAGAAGAAATGTTTCCTAAACCGCATCCTGTACAGGTCCTAAACTCAAAACGCATGGCGCACACTACATAGTGTATCTCCTTAAATTTTTACATTTACATTTTAGTAATTTAGCAGACGCTCTTATTCAGAGCGAATTACAGTAGTGAGTACATTTTAATACTTTTTTCGTACTGGTCCCCCGCACTGTTCGTACTGGTCCTTGGACCCAGATGTATCTCTTAGTAGTATTTGTTGTGTGTTAGTATGATTATTGTGGCATCAGTAGCCTCTGAAACGTTAGAAAACTGTACATCCATCTGA
The DNA here is from genome assembly GCF_045679555.1 of Salvelinus alpinus. Taxonomy (NCBI): domain Eukaryota; kingdom Metazoa; phylum Chordata; class Actinopteri; order Salmoniformes; family Salmonidae; genus Salvelinus; species Salvelinus alpinus. The sequence goes on along the minus strand of NC_092096.1, from coordinate 48,780,282 downwards.
GGCCACACTGGTCCCCTACACTAGCATATGATTTAAACCATACGTGCAAGTACATGACTTAAAATATGTTTCCTGTATTCTCTAAGATGTAGTGTGATTATGTAGAAAAACTAAAAATGAGAAACAAACCTTCTGAGCCAGAGCTAGAGGTAGTTTTGTAAGTGTCACAAAAACGCAACATTGGGATACAAACATATATTGATGGACATGTTTTAAAGTTAGGGAAAGATTGAAATGTACTTGGGGGAGGGGTGGTCCAAGATAGGGGAGGGTTATCAAACTTTTGTTTTTGCTTTGGGGAGGGTTGTGTGGTTTTTTATTGGGCACGGGGAGGGTACTGCACACTTACTCTTCTGCTCACATTTTCTCAATAAACAATGGCTTGACTTACTTCTAATATTACCCTAATAAAGTTTAGAAACTTTTGTGAAGGTTAGGTATGGCGTGGTTATTATTAAGTGTGGAAGGACCACCAGGGGGCAGGCTGGTCCCACGGATAGTAGCCCAGCCCGGCACGTGAGTAAAGGCGATCAGAGGGAGTTAAGCACAGCTGACGGTACTAATCACCTATTTTCTTCCCCCTACAAGAGAGAGGAGGGAACCGGCAGTGGGGGAGACTGGAGGGGAAAAAAGTGATTGATTCTCCAAAGGAGAGGATTTACCTGACGAAAGGGAGAAGAAGAGGATAAACTACCTCTTGGGAATGGCAACCACGGATCCGCACCTCCTCCCGAAAGGAGCTCTCCACGAACGGATAGTTGAGGCAGTGACACACCCGTGATTTATGTCACAGTTAAAAGTTACTCACCTTGTGTTCCTTATCCCTGTAAAGAATACGATTTGTGTTATCCTTGTGAGATCATCCTTGATTGTGTTAGATTGTTTGAGAAGAAAAAAAATACATCAAGAGAGGACTTTGTTCAATGTAAGAAAACCTGCTCCTGACTCGTTTAATCGACCTTTCCGCTGCAGAGCAACCTAAAAATACTTGGTCCGCTCACATTGGTAGAGAATGCGGGCATTAGGTGGACGAGTTACCCAAGGATAAGTAAGGAAAAGGAAAATCTACCTGTAGACAAAGAGGAACCATACAAGAAAGATGGATAACTCTCTCCTACAACACTTGATCACGGCGCAGCAGACAACCGTAGAACTCATGCAACAACAGCTGAGCCGGCGAGAAGAACCGAGAGTGAAGCCGAGAGCGGCTGCTCACGCCGTCTTACCTCGCCTCTCAAAGGAGGATGATATTGAGGCTTTTATCATGCCTTTCGAAAGGACGGCCACCTTGGAAGAGTGGCCCCCAACAGAATGGGCGAGCGCGTTAGCCCCTCTTTTGACCACGATAACCCAGGAAGCCTACTATGACCTGCACCCTCGCAAAGCTGCTGACTATGGGCGACTAAAAACCAAGATTCTGTCCCGGTACCAGCTGACTGCCCGAGATAGAGCCGTTAAGTTCCATCAATGGACCTATATGGCCAACGAACCCGTGCGGGCCCAGATCTTCGCACCCATACGACTAACAAAACAGTGGCTGGAACTCAGAAAGGGAGTACGACATGTTGTAGAGACTCTCGTAGTGGACACGATTTTAAGGGAAATACCTATGGACTTAAAAAGGGTTGTGGGGCAAACAAACCCCTCGTCAGCAGACGACATAGCCCAGGCCGTGGAAACGTACCGATCTACATGGGAGTTGTTAAAAGGGGACAAGGAGGACCGGAAGGACTCTGCCAAGACCTTTCCCCGGTTAACCACGGCACGACCGAACCCGCTCCGGATGTGAAGAGAAGTCATCACCCACACAACAGGGTTGGTGCTATAAATGCCAGTCGCTGGACCATTACGCCCCACAAGGTCCCAGAAAGGACGAGTCCATGGCCACCGAGTCATCGCTGCCCGTCCCCACACATCCCTGTTCGAGAGGGCAGGATTGCCCCTGTTGGTTAGCAGAAATAGCCCCAGCCCCAGAGATTCATGTTCGAATAAAAGGACGAGACGTGGTAGCCATTCTCAACTCAGGAAGTATGGTCAAATTAGTGGAGGAGCAGATGGTGACCACAGCAACACTGCTACCAGACAAAGTAGCCGTATCCTGTATCCATGGAGACACCCACTATTACCCCACCGTGAGTCTGTCCATTCTCACCCCGAAAGGTGATGACTCGGTCAGGGCAGGGAAAGTACCCCAGCTGAAGGTGCCATTATTGATCGGGAGAGCCTGTCCCCTGTATAAGGAGCTTCGGCAGACAACTTTACGCCACGAACAAAGGGGATCAGGTCTCTCTATCACACGCCAAGGTCCGGCCCACCACAGGGGGGCAGGAAAGCAGAGAAAGAAAAAACCCAAGTCCAAGCCCGAGGTAGTAGCTCTACAAGGAAACGTAGCCTCGGCCTCTACCTCTGGAGCAGAGGAAGAAATACAGACCCAACGCCTCCGACAGCTATTCCAGGAAACCTCAGATGAAGACACCTGCGAAGGGTTGTACATGACAGAGGAAGGAAGGCGCGACCAGAGGCTACAGGATATGTTTGAAGCCCAGTCAGAGGAGGGAACATGGAAGGGATTCTCCTCGGGCACCCCCAACGGGGATGGGGAACAACCTCCACACCCTTCTACAGAGGTCGACTTGCCCCAAGAATTAAAGGGACAGTTCTCCACAGCTCAGCATAGAGACCCAGACTTACGGGACGCCATGAGGAAGGTGAAGGTGATCGACAGGAGAAATGTCGATGGGTCAGGTGAGCCCTCTCTTCCCTACTATGCAGTCAGGCATGCTCTTGTATTGGGTCGTGCAATGAAGGGGGAAAACAGGAATTACTAATGGTGCGTAGACCATACAGTACAGAGATACTGTCCTACAGCTAGCCCATTCCCATGTCCTAGGAGGACACCTGGCAAGGGACAAAATGATCGACAGAATGATGCAGAGGTTCTATTGGGCCCGTGTCACCCGAGATGTGGCCAGGTATTGTAGGACGTGTGATCAATGTCAGCGTATGGCCCCACGGCCACACCTGGGTAATCCTTTGATTCCTCTTCCCATTATAGAGAACTGCTTCGAACGCATAGCTATGGACCTCGTGGGACCCCTTCCGGGGTGGGACCCCTCGCTGGTCTACGATAGAACATGTTATCCTGATGCGGGACCGACTGTCGGTAGTCTGGCCCATAGTAAAGGAGCATATGGAGAAGGCGCAACAGACTCAAGGTCGGGCCTACGATAGTCAGCGACACCCAGGGAGTTCACCGTGAGAGAGAAAGTTATGGTACTCGTGCCCATGGCCGAATACCAATTGCTGGCACAGTGGAGGGGGCTCTACGGGGTAACAAAGAGGGTCTTACCGGTCAATTACCGCATCAAGCAACCTGACAGGAGGAAGAAGGTCCAACTCTACCATATCAATCTGCTGAACAAGTACAAGAGAGGAGGGTGTGGCTTTGATTGCAGTGGAGTACAAGGAAAAATAGGAGGCCCCGCTGCAGGTACGCCGTGGCCGAACTCTCCTGCAGGAGCAGTCGAGACAGCTAGACAAGCTGATTATGCAATTCGGCAGGGTATTCTCTCCCTTCCCAGGACAAACAGATGTCCTGTTAAACCACATCCACACCGAACCAGGCAAGAAGGTGCATATCTGGCCTTTCTGGATTCCTGAGGCACGCGAGTCATCGCTAAGAACGAGGTAAGGGAGATGCTGAGGATGAGGGTAATTGAGCCATCTACGAGTGAGTGGTCCAGTTCCGTAGTCCTGGTCCCCAAACCTGATGGTAGTATGAAGCTCTGCAACAACTTTAGGGGCGTAAACGCCATCTCTACATTCGACGCGTATCCCATGCGTTCGCCACACCGGAGGGGCTTTTTCAGTATGTGAGGATGCCCTTCAGACTGTATGGTGCTGCGGCGACTTTCCAACGCCTCATGGATGCCATTCTACTGCCCCATCAAGAGTACGCAGCAGCGTATATAGACGATGTGGTCATCCACTGCGAGGACTGGGATAGCCACTGCGGGCGGTGCTTGTGGGCTTGGAGGCTACAGGGCTGACAGTCAATCCCAAAAAATGCTGCCTGGGTCTGTCTGAAGCGCAATACCTGGGATGCACTGTGGGGAATGGAAAAATATGTCCACAGGCAGAAAAGACCAGGTCAATTCGGGACTGGCCTCGGCCCCAGACGAAGCGGGACGTCCGACCCTTCTTGGGAATAACGGGGTATTTCCGCAGTTTCATCCCTGGATATGCAACCATTGCCACCCCCTCACAAATCTCACCAAGAAAAACCTGCCAAACCGTATAGAGTGGAAGGAAGAGACGGAAGATGCCTTCCAGCCTGTGCTTTGATCCCGTCCTGCAGGCTCCCGACTTCTCCCAAGAGTTCATTGTGCAGCTAGACGCCTCAGATACAGGGCTCAGGGCCGTCCTAGCTCAGGATGAAGGTGAAGCAGAGAGGCCTATTCTCTTCATAAATAGGAAGCTCTGTGATTGGGAACAGAGATATGCTACCGTAGAGAAAGAGGCCCTAGCCATTAAGTGGGCCCTCGATTACTACCTACTCTGGCATAGGTTTGCCCTCGTTACTGACCATGCTCCCCTCACGTGGATGGCCGGTAAGAGAAACAATAACAACAGAATAGCCAGATGGTTTCTTGCATTACAACCATTCTCTTTCCATGTCATCCACAGGGCCGGAACAAGGAATGGGAATTACGGACACGCTGTCCCGACGCGACCAAGACGGCGCGTCTGGCACCCGGCCCTCCGGTCCAGTCCTGAGGGGTGAGGTATGTGGAAGGACCACCAGGGGGCAGGCTGGTCCCACGGATAGTAGCCCAGCCCGGCATGTGAGTAAAGGTGATCATAGGCAGTTAAGCACAGCTTACGCTACTAATCACCTATTTTCTTCCCCCTACAAGAGAGAGGAGGGAACCGGCAGCGGGGGAGACATTGTGTTCCTTATCCCTGTAAAGAAGAAGATTTGTGTTATCCTTGTGAGATCATCCTTGATTGTGTGGGATTGTTTGAGAAGAAAAACATTTCTCAATAAAGAACTTTGTTCAATGTAAGAAAACCTGCTCCTGACTCGTTTATTCTACCTTTCCGCTGTAGAGCAACCTAAAAATACTTGGTCCGCTCACATAAGCTTTAGCTACTACAGGCCTATGATATAAAGGCAGTGCGCCTTTATATCTATCAATCTATCAACTGCATCTGACAGTTGAACTTGAGGTGAGGAAGGCCTACCAGAGTTACTCCTATAATCTAACATTACACTGCTTATCTTTATACAAAATATTCTGATTGAAAATGTACAAATTAGCCTCCTATACGTCTACATCTGTATAACAGACGCAGTAGCCATCTGACATAAAGAAATGCATGTCGGTGTCGTAGCATGCCACTGGCATATCACTATCTCTCTGGGGTTAGGCCTAAGCTTCTCTTCCTTTTATATAGGCTATATGTATTTATTAAATCGTTAATATCATACAGTGGACACCTAAGCCTATAGGCCTATGCATGCAATAATCTGATCCATTTAGTGATCAAATCTCTGACAGCTGAACCGTGAGGTGAACAAATGTTGTTTTAAAAAAGTAGCCTAAAAACCAATACAAAAATTGGCTATAAAGTTTTGCATATGCTACACATTGAAGGAATAGTGTTTTTTAAATTTGTTATAGGCTGTTTTTAAGGATGGAAATGTGTGTCGTTTAGCCAATATTGAGAGGAAACTTCTTCAAAGGGAATTTTTCTGGATCCACATGCTCAACACACTGTCTCCTCTTGGCCTTAATGAGGATTTTGACTTGAAACCTTTTTTATATTTTCAATATGTCTAAATAGTTTTTTAAAATCCTAATTGAATATTGGTACGTCTATTACTGATCACATTCCCTGTGTATGATCATATATTTTGATACATTGAATGTTAATATTGTGAAACTATGTTAGAAATGAAAAATGTTTACCTTCTGTTTCAGGAAGTGATGTCACTGAGTACTGTCCCTATATATAGGACCTTCCACTCCCACCTGGGGCATGGATGCCTGATGAACAAGAGTCGAATATCCCTTGTTTATTGATGGCGCTGGCAGTGCCAGGTCGGATCTGAATGCATATGGATTCCCAAAAAATGTCTTAAATGTCCGGTAATTTAAAATCTTGCCTGTCATGTTGTCCAAAACCAAATTTTCCTAAAGGAAACTCTGTAATGGCATATTGTTTTAATGAAGATTTTTTGAATATTCACACTAAAATGTGTCACCAATTGGATGGAAACCTAGCTAGTGCTCTGGTCCAGTGTCACTTTGATTATGCGTGCACATCATGGTTCACCAGCAGCCCCAAACATCTAAGTAATAAGCTACCAGCCAAACAAGCTTGTAAGAATTGTACTTAAACTCACCCCTCATACTCATAGCATTTTTTCATCTCTATCTCGGTAATGTGTCTGTATCTATGTAATTGTACATGTATTTATGTAAAAAAATAAAAAATAGGGACCACAATGGAAATAAGTTCTCAACCTTATTGCGCAATCCCAGTCACTTTAAAACATTTTTTTTTTTTTTTTACTGACAAATTAAATCTATCAATCCAAACTGTGCAGCGGCCAATTGATGAATGGAAAGATACATCTTCTACAAAACACCAAATCGTTTAACGACATTCGGAGATTGTCAAGCCAAGCCTTCTGTACTGGGTAAACCTACAAGGTAGAGAGGGATGTATTTTCTGTATGTTGAGATTGATATTGTCTATTATTGTTGTGTTGAAAATGCAAACCATGATATTGAAGTGCCTGAAGTCTGTATGCTGTGTTTATTGGTTGTGTGGTGCATTGGCACAGAAACCTGTTGGTGGAAAATGTGTTGCATATATTTGATATAATTATAAATATGGCATCAAAAAACAGGTAGGGAGAGTGAGCTCCTCTGTGGTGGTCGGCGAACCCACAACCTTCTGGCCCGTAGCCCTGCGTGGCATCGACAGTGCCACAAATGCATGCCGAAGTGTCAAAGTCGATATCCGCGTTTACAAACACAGCGTCGCTACGGTTATTGTTATTTGTGATCGTAACATTATTTTGAGTTAATTCTATGAGGGGGAGGGTGTTACATTTATTTACTGTGCAAGGGGGGGACAGATAGAAATTTACTGGGGGGAGCGTCATGTGAAAATATTTCTAACATTAGGGAGGGGAGTTTTTTTTTCAATGACACCTTAAGTTGGACCAGCCCCTCCAGTACATGTTGATCTGTCCCTTAATTTTCAGCAATTCTACATATTTGCCATGGGGTATAGAGAAAATGTTGCAATTTTAAAGCAAGTTTTCTGCAATTCTAAACATTTTGTCATTGGGTGGAGAGGATTTAAAAAAAATGTATAACACATTTTATGCAATTCTACTGACTTTGACATTGGGCAGAGAAAATGTTTTTCTTCAGTTTTACAGCTAATTTCCAGCAATTCTACACATTTTGCCATGACTTATTATGCCATGTTAATATGATATCTGAGTGAGAATGACAAAAAGCTTCCGCATGCTTCCCAGACGAAACATTTCGGAACAGACGACATTTTATGATGTTTCTGTTCTCTTTAAGTCTTCGGCAAGTTTTTTCTGTTGTTCATGAACACAAAACATTTTCTTGAAGCAAGCCGACGTTTGTAGCCAAGGTCTACACCACTTCGTCAGTTATTTGGTCAACAGTAGGGATTCTCAATAAAGTGTTTGTTTTCATTCAGTAAAAGACTAATCGTGTTTGTACTTGGGAAATACTGCACCAGACATCCTAGTTAGATGTAAAATTGCACGACTAAGATCTCCTATGCAGAAACATAAACTAAGTTACAATTTCTTGATTTGTCTTAGATGAATTCAGACTATTTTGAGGCAGTCTCAAGATGGACAAACAGTACTATTGTCGTTTCTCAAGCAAAGGTCTTGTAAGGGAGTATGCGAGCACACTCGTACGGTTTGCCTAGCCAAGTTTGGCTAGGCTCCAGCTGAACCGAAGCCTGCTGACGCCTTAATAAAATCAATGGGGGACACCTTGAGGTTAGTGCCCTTGGCACATGCCCTGCCCGGTCAGTATACGGTCATGATTACTACAAGTTTAGAAAACTGGATAGACTAACTACAATCTAAAAATTCTTAGCTGACATGTCAGTGACTGACATAACAAGAGAAAAACTAAAGAATTATGCACAACCAAATTTTCAAATTGCTAAATTAAAAAATTTGACTATTCTTACTCTCAATAGTAAGTTGAGACCCCTAAAAAATACACTGAGTGCACACATTAGGAACACCTTCTCTTTCCATGACAACGACTGACCTGGTGAATCTAGGTGAAAGCTATGAATGGGCAAGACAAAAGATTTACAGTTGAAGTCGGAAGTTTACAAACACTTAGGTTGGAGTCATTAAAACTAGTTTTTAAACCACTCCACAAATGTCCTGTTATCAAACTACAGTTTTGGAAAGTTGGTTAGAACATCTACTTTGTGCATGACACAAGTAATTTTTCCAACAATTGTTTACAGACAGATTATTTCACTTATAATTCACTGTATCACAATTCCAGTGGGTCAGAAGTTTACATACACTAAGTTGACTGTGCCTTTAAACAGCTTGTAAAATTCCAGAAAATGATGTCATGACTTTAGAAACTTCTGATAGGCTAATTGATATCATTTGAGTCAATTGGAGGTGTACCTGTGGATGTATTTCAGTGCCTCTTTGATTGACATCATGGGAAAATCTAAAGAAATCAGCCAAGACCTCAGAAAAACAATTGTAGACCTCCACAAGTCTGGTTCATCCTTGGGAGCAATTTCCAAACGCCTGAAGGTACCACGTTCATCTGTAGAAACAATAGTATGCAAGTTTAAACCCCATGGAACCACGCAGCCGTCATACCGCTCAGGAAGGAGACACGTTCTGTCTCCTAGAGATGAATGTACTTTGGTGCGAAAAGTGCAAATCAATCCCAGAACAACAGCAAAGGACCTTGTGAAGATGCTGGAGGAAACAGGTAGCAAAGTATCTATATCCACAGTAAAACGAGTCCTATATCGACATAACCTGAAAGGCCGTTCAGCAAGGAAGAAGCCACTGCTCCAAAACCGCCATAAAAAAGCCAGACTACGGTTTGCAACTGCACAAGGGGACAAAGATCGTACTTTTTGAAGAAATGTCCTCTGGTCTGATGAAACAAAAATAAAACTGTTTGGCCATAATGACCATTGTTATGTTTGGAGGAAAAAGGGGGAGGATTGCAAGCCAAAGAACACCATCACAAGCGTGACGCACGGGGGTGGCAGCATCATGTTGTGGGGGTGCTTTGCTGCATGAGGGACTGGTGCACTTCACAAAATAGATGGCATCTTTAGGATGGAAAATTATGTGGATATATTGAAGCAACATCTCAAGACATCAGTCAGGAAGTTAAAGCTTGGTCGCAAATGGGTCTTCCAAATGGTCAATGACCCCAAGCATACTTCCAAAGTTGTGGCAAAATGGCTTAAGGACAACAAAGTCAAGGTATTGGAGTGGCCATCACAAAGACCTGACCTCAATCCCATAGAACATTTTTGGGCAGGACTGAAAAAGCGTGTGCGAGCAAGGAGGCCTACAAACCTTACTCAGTTACACCAGCTTTGTCAGGAGGAATGGGCCAAAACTCACCCATCTTATTGTGGGAAGCTTGTGCAAGGCTACCCAAAACATTTGACCCAAGTTAAACAATTTTAAGGCAATGCTACCAAATACTAATTGAGAGTATGTAAACTTCTGACCCACTGGGAATGTGATGAAAGAAATAAAAGCTGAAATAAATCATTCTCTCTACTATTATTCTGACATTTCACATTCTTAAAATGAAGTGGTGATCCTATCGGACCTAAAACAGGGCATTTTTACTAGGATTAAATGTCAGGAATTGTGAAAAACTGTGTTTAAATGTATTTGGCAAAAGTGTATGTAAACTTCCGACTTCAACTGTATGTGCCTTTGAACGGGGTATGGTAGTAGGTGCCAGGTGCATCTGTTTGTGTCAAGAACTGCAACGCTGCTGAGTTTTTCATGCTCAACAGTTTTCCATGTGTATCAAGAATGGTCCCTCACCCAATGGACATCCAGCCAACTTGACACAACTATGGAACACTTTAGACACCATGACCGACGAATTGAGGCTGTTTAGAGGGCAAAAGGGGGTGCAACTCAATATGGTGTTCATAATGTTTTGTACACAAAGTATACGTGTATACAGTGCATTCGGGAAAGAATTCAGACCCCTTCCCTTTTTCCATATTTTTGTTACATTACAGCCCTATCTAAAATTGATTAAATAAATAAAAATTATAATCAATCTATACACAATACCCCATAATGACAAAGAGAAAACAGGTTTTCAGAATGTTTGTAAATGATTTAAAAATGAAAAAATGAATTACGTTATTTTATTCAGACCATTTGCTATGAGACTCGAAATTGAGCTCACGTCCATCCTGTTTCCGTTGATCAACCTTGAGATGTTTCTACAACTTGATTGGAGGCCACCTGTGGTAAATTCAATTCATTGGAAAGGCACACATCTGTCTATATAAAGTCCCACAGTTGAGAGTGCATGTCAGAGCAAAAACTAATCCATGAGGTCGAAGGAATTGTCCGTGGAGCTTCGAGGCAGGATTGTGTCGAGGCACAGATCTGGGGAAGGGTACCAAAAAAATTCTACAGCATTGAAGGTCCCCAAGAACACTGGGACAGTGCATGATCCCCAACACCAACACAATCATTTGTATATTATGTTATAAATGGTTAAACCAAATACATAAATTTTCCTGAATGAACTTGAAAACATTTTTTGGGGAAAAAACAAGATGCTGTCGATTACTGCAGCAGTCAAAAAGAGAAGCAGCAGGGATTTTTTTTTTCTTGCACAAAGCTTTTGGAGGCCACCAAAAAAATCCTTCCTGGAAAAAAACTCCAGCCCCCAACTTCCCATTCCCATGTTCAGATGCTTTGAGTCGGAGCGCCGGGGTGGAGTTGGAAAGTCACCGTCAGCAGTGTGTGTGTGTGTGTGTGTGTGTGTGTGTGTGTGTGTGTGTGTGTGTGTGTGTGTGTGTGTGTGTGTGTGTGTGTGTGTGTGTGTGTGTGTGTGTGTGTGTGTGTGTGTGTGTGTGTGTGTGTGTGTCAGCAGTGCAGCTAGACTGAGTGAACAGCAGATTAAACAAAACAAAAATATATTACCTTTGACCTTTAGAATTGACCTCTGGAGTGGCCAGATTCCACCAGGTTCCATGACTCCTGTCGTCTCAAAATAATATTTTAGGGAGAAGTTGTTTTCCCGGCAACACACAGACAGGTCACTGACCTCCTTCCTGTAGACTGTCTCATCTTCTTTGTGTCATCAGCAAACTTGATGATGGTGTTGATGTCCTGTGTGGCCACGCAGTCGAAGGTGAACAGGGAGTACAGGAGGGGACTAAGCACAAACCCCTTGTGGGGCCCCCGTCAACTTCTTGTCAATAGGGGGGCGCTATTTTCACTTTGGATAAAATCGTGCCCAAATTAAACGGCCTCGTACTCTGTTCTAGATCATACAATATGCATATTATTATTACTATTGGATAGAAAACACTCAGAAGTTTCTAAAACTGTTTGAATTATATCTGTGAGTAAAACAGAACTCATTTGGCAGCAAACTTCCATACAGGAAGTGAAAAATCTGAAAACGAGGCTCTGTTTCAGGGCCTGCCTATTCAACTGGCTTTTATTTATCGATATGTATGCACTTCATACGCCTTCCACTAGATGTCAACAGGCAGTAGAAGGTTGAATGGGGTGTCTAGCTTGATCTGAGACCGAATGAGAGCTTTTGGAGTGACAGGTCCGGTATTTTGTCACTTTTCCACGGCGCGCGGGGGATCTCGACATTGTCTTCTGAAAAGCGTTCGGTATACACGGCGAATTGCTCCGGCTCTGATTTTATTTGATACATATGAGAAAAACATCATAAAGTAGGATTTTTCAACCGAGTTTGATCAGTTTATTCAATGTTTATTGGGACTTTTGGAATTTTCCGTTCTTTGCGCCAAGAGTTGATGGGCATGTTCGCGCCACATGGCTAGCCAAGGTTGCTAATTCGACAGAAGAAATGGACATTCTAAAACAAAACAACGATTTATTCTGGACCAAGGACTCCTTGCACAACATTCTGATGGAAGCTCAGCGAAAGTAAGACACAATTTATGATGTTATTTCGTATTTCTGTGGAATATGTTGACTCCAACAGGGCGGAGAATATGTGAGCGCTGTCTCACAATAATACATTTTGTATGTTGTAGTAAAGTTATTTTGAAAACTCTAACACAGCGGTTGCATTAAGAACCAGTGTATCTTTCATTTGCTGTACAACATGTATTTTTTAGTAAAGTTTATGATGAGTTCTTTGATTAGATTAGGTGACTGTCCAAAATATCTTCGGAGATTTTGGTGAATTGTTGCTACATATTCACAATGTATAACCACGATTTGCAGCTATAAATATGCACATTTTCGAACAAAACATAAATGTATTGTATAACATGATGTTATAAGACTGTCATCTGATGAAGTTGTTCAAGGTTAGTGATTAATTATATCTCTATTTGTGGGTTTTGTGAAAGCTACCTATGCGGTGGAAACATGGTGAAAATATGCCGTTGTGTGTTTGGCTATTGTGGTTAGCTAATATAAATACATATTGTGTTTTCGCTGTAAAACATTTTAAAAATCGGAAATGATGGCTGGATTCACAAGATGTTTATCGTTCATTTTCTGTATTGGACTTGTGATTTCATGAAATTATATTATATGATATCCCTGTCCCGTTAGGCTAGGCTATGCTAGTCAGCTTTTTTGATGAGGATGCTCCCGGATCCGGTATGGGTATGAAGTAAAGGTTAAGGATCAGCGTGACAGAGGGGATGTTGCCTACCCTCACTATCTGGGGTCGGCCCATCAGGAACTCTAGGATCCAGTCGCAGATGGAGGTGTTCAGTCCCAGGATCCTAAACTGGGTGATGAGCTTGGAGGGGGACAATGTTGTTGAACGCTGAGCTATAGTCAATGACCAGCATTCTCACATAGGTATTCCTCTTATCTAGGTGGGTGAGGGAAGTGTGGAGTGCAATTGAGATTGCGTCGTCTATGGATCTGTTGGGACGCTAAGCAAAATGCCTGTGTTTGTGTTCAGGCCTCCCAAGGGTCCTCTCCATCTCTGTCATAGTAAAAAAAACTCTCCAGATGCAAAGCATCACATCTGGCTGGCGTCTATGTGGCTCCCAGTTACACTGCTCACGTTACTGCTGGTGCCACTAGGCTTAAAACCGTCTGCCTGTCACCAACCAAGCTTTCTCATTCTGCGATCCAGCAAAGAATACAGACACCTTCTCTCCAACCTGACCAACATGTCTCTCAGAAGCGTTCCAATCCTCAATCCAGCCAGGAATAAATACACCCTTTGGATTATGCGATGACTCACAAACGGCTGACAAGTCAACCCTCACTGAACTGAGAGATTCTGGAAGGGAACTGTTAGAACGTTCTAATCTAAAACAGATTAATGAATGAGCAAACAAACGGATGACTCTTCACTCAAATATTTGCATCTCTGTCTCCAATACTTTTCCCGCTGTGCCTGTTTATACAGTACTACAGTACTACAGTACTACAGGGATAATTGATGATTGTGCAATAACTTGACCCACATAAAAACTATTGCATTTCATTCTTTACGCTGTGGCCATCATCCTGTCAGGAACAACTGTGTCGGTCCGGAACAACAGCACAGTGAGGAACCAATTTGGGCACAAAAGCCTTCGTTATGTAAGAGATACATGTGCTGGGTACAGGAGGAGAGGAGAAGTGAGTGTGTGAGTGTGTGTGTGTGTGTGTGTGTGTGTGTGTGTGTGTGTGTGTGTGTGTGTGTGTGTGTGTGTGTGTGTGTGTGTGTGTGTGTGTGTGTGTGTGTGTGTGTGTGTGTGTGTGTGTGTGTGTGTGTGTGTGTGTGTGTGTGTGTGTGTGTTAAAGGAGAATAGAAGAAGGACAGGAGTTGACCTTGTCCCTGTGGTGAAGGAGAGGACAGCAGGGCATGATGAACACACACACAAGGCTTTCCTTTCTTTCTAATGTATCTGTTAGGAACAACAATTTGGGAACATAGGCTTTTGTTACGTGACAGAAACATGTACTGCAGGAAGACAGGAGAACAGACATGGGACAGTGGTTGACCTGTGTGTGTGTGTGTGTGTGTGTGTGTGTGTGTGTGTGTGTGTGTGTGTGTGTGTGTGTGTGTGTGTGTGTGTGTGTGTGTGTGTGTGTGTGTGTGTGTGTGTGTGTGTGTGTGTGTGTGTGTGTGTGTGTGTGTGTGTGTGTACGTGTGTGTGTGTACTTGTGTGTGTGTACGTGTGTGTGTGTACGTGTGTTTGTGTACGTGTGTGTGTGTGTACGTGTGTGTGTACATGAGTTGACATGGTCCCTGTAGAGAAGGAGAGGACAGGAGGTCATGATGTGCACACGCACATATATTTTCTTTCTTTCTGTCTGTCAGGAACAACCGAACAGCAGGGGAAAAGCCTTTGTCACATAACAGATAAATGAGCTGGGGACAGAATAACAGAAGAAATGACAGACACACACACACACACACACGTCTATCCTGTTTTCGCCAGTAGAGTAGTGGAACATTGGTAGATATAGCATGACTCTATGACCTGGATATAAAGTGCCTTCGGAAAGTATTCAGACCCCTTGACTTTTTCCACATTTTGTTAGGATACAGCCTTATTCTAAAATTCATTAAATAGTTTTTTCCCCTCATCAATCGACACACAATACCCCATAACAACAAAGCAAAAACAGGTTTTTAGACATATTTGCTCATTTACATATAACAAAAAAATATATATCACATTTACATAAGTATTGAGACCCTTTACTCAGTACTTTGTTGAAGCACCTTTGGCAGCAATTACAGCCTTGAGTCTTCTTGGGTATGACTCTACAAGCTTAGTACACCTGTATTTGGGTAGTTTCTCCCATTCTTCTCTACAGATCCTCTCAAGCTCTGTCAGGTTGGATGGGGAGCGTTGATGCACAGCTATTTTCAAGCCTCTCCAGAGATGTTCGATTGGGTTCAAGGCCGGGCTCTGGCTTGACCACTCAAGAACATTCAGAGACTTGTCCCGAAGCCACTCCTGCGTTGTCTTGGCTGTGTGCTTAGGGTCGTTGTCCTGTTGGAAGGTGAACCTTCACCCCAGTATGAGGTCCCAAGCGCTCTGGAGCAGGTTTCCATCAAGGATCTCCCTGTACTTTGCTCCATTCATCTTTGCTTCGATCCTGACTAGTCCCCCAGTCTCTATTGAAAACACCCCCATGGCATCATGCTGCCACCACCATGCTTCACCGTAGGGATGGTGCCAGGTTTCCTCCAGACGTGATACTAGGCATTTAGGCCAAAGAGTTGAATCTTGGTTTCATCAGACCAGAAAATCTTGTTTCTCATGGTCTGAGAGTCTTTAGGTGCCTTTTGGCAAACTCCAAGCAGGCTGTCATGTGCCTTTTACTGAGGAGTGGCTTCCATCTGGCCACTTTACCATAAAGGCCTGATTGGTGGAGTGCTGCAGAGATGGTTGTCTTTCTGGAAGGTTCTCCCATTTCCACAGAGGAACTCTATAGCACTGTCCGAGAGACCATCGGGTTCTTGGTCACCTCCGACCAAGGCTCTTCTCCCCCGATTGCTCAGTTTGGCAAGGTGGCCAGCTCTAGGAAGAGGCTTGGTTGTTCCAAACGTCTTCCATTTAAGAATGAATGAGGCCACTGTGTTCTTGGGGACCTTCAATGCTGCAAAAAAAAATTGGTACACTTCCCCAGATCTTTGCCTCGACACAATCCAGTCTCGGAGCTCTACGGACACACCCTTCGACCTTATGGCTTGGTTTTTGCTCTGACATGCACTGTCAACTGTGGGACCTTCTATAGACAGGTGTGTGCCTTTCCAAATCATGTCCAATCAATTTAATCTACCACATGTGGATTCCAATCAAGTTGTAGAAACATCTCAAGGATGATCAATGGAAACAAGATGCACCTGAGCTCAAGTTCTAGTCTCATTGCAAAGGGTCTGAATACTTACAGGACCTGTCAAAAGTTTGGACACACCTACTCATTCAAGGAATTTGATTTATTTTTTACTTTTTTCTACACTATAGAATAACAGTGAATACATCACAACTATGAAATAACACATGTAGTAAGCAAAAAAGTGTTAAACAAATCAAAATATATTTTATATTTGAGATTCTTCAAAGTAGCCACCCTTAGCCTTGATGACAACTTTGCACACTCTTGGCATTCTCTCAACCAGCTTCACCTGGAATACTTTTCCAACAGTCTTGAACAAGTTCCCACATATGCTTAGCACTTGTTGGCTGCTTTTCCTTCACTCTGCAGTCCAACTCATCCCAAACCATCTCAATATTTTTTTTTATTTTACCTTTATTTAACTAGGCAAGTCAGTTAAGAACAAATTCTTATTTTCAATGATGGCCCTTGTTCAGGGGCAGGAGGGGCTTCCGCCTCTTGTTCAGGGGCAGAACAACAGATTTTTACCTTGTCAGCTCGGGGATTCAATCTTGCAACCTTTCGGTTACTAGTACAACGCTCTAACCACTAGGCTACCTGCCGCCCCAATTGGGTTGAGGTCGGGTGATTCTGGAGGCCAGGTCATCTGATGCAGCACTCCTCCTTGGCCAAATAGCCCTTACACAGCCTGGAGGTATGTTGGGTCATTGTCATGTTGAAAACAAATGATAGTCCCACTATGTGCAAACCAGATTGGATGGCGTACTCGCCGTATGTAAATTATATTTCATTTTTTCACATTTCTAAACTTGTTTTCACTTTGCCATCGTGGGGTATTGTGTGCAGATTGCTGAGGATTCTTTTTATTTAATCAATTTTAGAATAAGGCTGTAACTTAACAAAATGTGGAAAAGGTCAAGGGGTCTGAACACTTTCCGAAGGCACTGTAAGGGGGATGTAGAAGGAGAGATGAGAGGCGGCGAGAGAGACAGAGAAAGACAAAGAGAGACTTCCCATCCACTTCCTTCATCAGCATTTCTCAGAGAGAAGCTGCCAAAGCGTCCTCGTTCCCTCAACTGACCGCACAATTAGTGATATGCATAAATACCAGTCATGTGTATATACCACCTAAAGCGAGACCGATTCAAGTCCAAGACCGGAGCAAATCGAGTCCGAGTCAAGACCAAGACCAAAGGGGGTCCGAGACCGAGTCAAGACCGAGACAAGACCATGATTGTAATTTTGTAAAATCACCACCACAAAATGTCCAGTATTTCTATGTTCATATTTCAGAACAACATATGGATTCAGAATAGCGAAAAAAAATCTATGCTGAGGGAAAATAGAGCCACTCTACAAATTATTACTAACCCAAACACAGTGGGGAACAATCAGGTTTCTACGCCTCCAGAGAAGGGCTAAGTATTTATAAAATAATGATAGATATATATTATTATAATAATATTTAAAAAAATATTATTAATATAGATATTATAATATATATATTATATTATATATACATTATGGAGAACAAGTATTTGATACACTGCCGATTTTGCAGGTTTTCCTACTTACAAAGCATGTAGAGGTCTGTAATTTTTATCATAGGTACACTTCAACTGTGAGAGACGGAATCAAGAACTACAGGAAATGTATGATCTCTGTAATTGCAAACAAAGGTTTCTGTACCAAATATTAAGTTCTGCTTTTCTGATGTATCAAATACTTATGTCATGCAATAAAATGCAAATTAATTACTTAAAAATCATACATTGTGATTTTCTAGATTTTTGTTTTAGATTCCGTCTCTGAATTCGTTTTTTGTATACGGCTTATACCTGCGTATACCCACCACTACACCACTGGCCCTTTGTGTTTTACAAAAAGTGCACTCTCCTGCATGAGTGCGCTAATATTATGGTTGCTGTCCTTCCGGAATCACAAACCTGTCACACACTGAAGGCCTATAGGTTTGCCACTGCGCAAACATGTCTATAATAGATATAAAGGCTGTCAAGATATTAATGTTTCAAGAAAGGAGTGTATATATTTGGCCTGCTGAAGAGGTTTTATTCCCTGACTGAATGGAAGCTGATAATTAGGAGTTTTTTACTCTGCTGGTCTCGGCCGAGACCGAGTCAAGACCGAGTACAAATATATCTGACATGGAGACAACACCGAGACACTCAATATGGGGTCTTGAGACCAAACTCGAGACCGGTACTACAACACTGATAAATACCGACATTCACTCCCCCACACAAACTGAAGGGGCTCTGAGGATCAAAGATCAATAGGTGGATCAAAGATTAATCTGGTAAATCAGAAAGTGAGTGTGTTAGCAGCTTTGACTGGAATACAGGCATAAAGGACCATTTTTTATATATTTACTCAACCTTTATTTAACCAGGAAGTCCCATGTACTTGAAGAGGTCAATAACAGGTCAACGAGAGGTCAGAGGAGGCGAGCAGAGGTAAGTCACCGGATATCCTAACATGTGTTTGTCCTGTCATATAACAAGTACCTGACCTTTGTAAGAGCACTATGAACCTATAAAAAAGACCCTCCCTCCCTCCCGCCCTTCATTATAGTCTAATGTATTTGTCCTGTCATATAACAAGTGAAGGCACCTGACCACTGTGGAACAATTAGGAAGCCAGCAATGGTACATTTGGCTTGAACCAGAACAGTGTGGCTTATGAGCAGCAATAGAACCAAGTATGAGCATAGAATGGCATAGCAAATAATAAATATACTCTATGTACTGTATTGTTGAAACATCAATCCCATATGAATGTGCCTCATGAGGTCCTCCTATCCAAACTACCCTCCCTTAATGTGTCCACTGAAGTTATTAGTTGGATGTATTCCTATCTGACAAACAGAAGTCAAAGGGTTCATTTGGGTGACACTCAGTCGGACTCTCTTTACTATAACATTGGGGTCCCACAAGGGTCAATATTAGGCTCCCTTCTGTTTACCATCTATATACATGATCTCCCACTTGCTTGCCCACAAGTTAACATGCAGATGTACGCAGACGATACAGTTCTGTAAGTACACTCAAAAAACAGACATCTAGATGTTAACAAGTTAACTGAAGCTATGGTATATGTTTCTAAATGGATGACTAATTCTTGCCTGCATTTACATATCAAGACTGTTTGTATGTGCTTCACGAAGAAATCCTCTAATTCTTCCCAAAGAGCTGTTCTTGTCAATGGGGAGAATCTGAAAGTTGTGTCTAACTTCAGGAATCTCGGCGTCATTTGGACTCCAACTTGACATTTAAGAAACACGTGACTGTGGATAACACGGTCAAGTTTGGATGATCTAACTTTAGGCCTCTGGGGGCCGCCAAACCATTACATGCAGGCTATGATCTTCGCACATCTGAAATATTGCCTCACATGCTGGTCACAAGCAGGAGCTACAGTACTATTCTGAAACCAATGGAATCACTCTACAAACAAACACTTATTGATAACAAATCAAACAGTTACCACCATTGTCATATCATTTACAAACGTAATTGATTTAGTCTGGATAGCTTTAAGCACTAAGTAGATGCAAGCCTTGTCTTTAAGATCCTTCATGATCTTGCCCCTCCACCCCTTTGCCGCCATATCATGCTCTAGGAAAGCACCTCCAGGATAACAAGGGCAGTAACTAGAGGGGATTGCGTTGTCCCTTCTCGACACAGTATAATCGGCCAATCGTCCTTCTCTGTTAGAGCTACAAATGTCCATGGACTTGAGAAGCTGCACTGATTATTGTACTTTTAAAAAAATGTAATTGAAAACATGGCTCAAATCCATCCAAACCGGTACACACGAGTTATCTCTCATTCCTCATCTGTAAGACGACAGTTGAGGTTAGTGTTGTTGTTAGAATGATATATTATTGTATGTAATGTATTTGTATTTAGTATTTTGTACTGCACTGGGACTACTGGTGCATATTAGCTTTTGGCTAACCCCAGCACATGTATATAGATGTTGCATTATGTTAATATTGATGGTGATTAATGTGCATTGTCCCCTATAAATAAATACATTAAAAAATATATAGCAAAAGGCCAACTAATTATTAGAATTAGAATAAAATACAGAGACAAGGATAGGGGGAAAAGGGG